>NC_056481.1:3170470-3470470 GCF_008729295.1 Plectropomus leopardus
CTTACGGTGACTGGACAGAATATATTGCTGTTTTTTTTGTCAACAACAAAAAAAACGACAAAAAAAATAAATACATAAACTTTCACAGCTTACAAATCCAAATTTAATATTTGATGTTGCTCAGATTTGTGCAACAGCAGCGGTTCCTTTTTTGAAAGTGGCTGACTCTGGAAGCTCGGCTGTGTTTCTTGATTATTAAAATGCATGAGCATGTTTAGCTGGTTTGAATGCAAAGATCTTTTACAGTGTGGAAACCAGTGCTAAATGTGTAATGGTCGGGGCTGGATGGTCGTTAATATTCATGGAAGTATCTGTGATTAGGCGAAGTTTCAAAGAAGACTCAGGGAATGAACCTGATTAGGCACGCCAAATCAAACCCCCCATTATAAATCCAATTTCACTTGAAAAAGAGTCACAATGCAACAAAATCATATTCATAAGAGGTTGGAAGTCCAAACAGCAGCAGTGAGGAGCAGCAGCAGCAGCTCTTTAATCTGAGCAATGTGATGGGAAATGATCGATTTTTAGCTGAGAGTGAGGTTTCTTCCCCCCTCATGGTTAGAGGGAACGCGTGAAGCCGGTCTACGAGGAATTGAGAGGTGAGCGAGGTGGTGATAAAGTGCCGTTAAGTGTCCTTTCCATCACCTCTGCTGTCACTGCTGTCTATCAGCCGCATCATCCTCGGCCTCCGCCAGCTGTCAGATGGCTTCACGCTGTCTTTTACCAGTCCAGGTCCCGACTGTCGCTTCAGATTTTAACGCAGCCGAAGCTTCATTTCTCAGAGCAGAGATGCAACGCTGAAAAAACACCCTCATTAAACTCTCCCTTCTTCTGCCTGCTGCTGTTTTTATGTGTTGATTGTGATGATAATGAAAGTAAAAGAGTGGTTTTCTCCCGAGAGTGGAAACAGTGACCCACAAAAAAAAAAAAAAAAACTGGTGCAAGGAAGAGAAAAGGAGTCCAATCACAAACAAGTAGGAATGGATTTGAAAAAAACATCAAGATAACCCAAATAATATTATGAATATTTCTTCCTCAATGAATTACAGCTGTAAGGTACAGATGGAGATGGAGATATGTGTGTGTGTGTGTGTGTGTGTGTGTGTGTGTGTGTGTGTGTGTGTGTGTGTGTGTGTGTATATATATATATATATTGCTCTAGCTGTCATAGTCTACCCTGGGGACTTCTCATCTTTTCTGGGCTTGGTTTGAAGAATGGGTCTCCTGATGACTCCTTCAAAGATCGGTTCTGCGCTGATGGACTTTTGATTCATTAACCCTTTAAAATCTAAATTGTCGTCAGTACTTTGTGCTAAGTTTTGATACCTTTCATAAGCTTTTAAACCTTTAAAACCTCAAAAGGCTGGTTTGATTTCTTTCAAAAGCAGCATTTTGGTATTAACTGTGCTGCAATTATTAAAAGGTAACAAGAAAATTGCCTGAAAATTAGCTAAAAAATATATATATATATATATATATATATTATTTGGCACTTTTTTCCTAGATTATTACTACATAGAGAGGTTTTACTTTTGATACATTTTGATATTAATGTACTATTAATTGAGTCTAATTTCAATTTGTTATTCAGTCTCAATAATTTAAAAAGTCACTCACGTTGCTTATAGGTGCCGCCAGAAGAAGATTTTGGTATTTTTCTGAAAATCATTATTTGTTACAGATGCATGTCGCATAACAATGTTTCTAATGGATATATAGTATGAAAGACTATCATCTGGAGGGGGGAGGGGAGGATGGACGGCCTGTCACCAGGATGAGACGGCTGCCAAGCTGCAGACCATTTGAGACCAACAGACAACAAAAATGGTTGTTTTTCTGCGAGTTATAGATGTTTCCATTAGCTTTTTCACCACGTAACATGGCCAAACCGTGGCTATTTTTCCTTCATCTTATAAGCCCCCATAGGTGTGTTTTTTAGGACCCAGTGCTGCATTTTGATTGGCTTTTTGGTCATAAAAAAGTAGTTTGTTTTTTTGTTTGTTTAGACATCACTGATTTTCCTGCTGGTGGAGAGACACGAGAGGCAGATGTTTTGGCATGGACACAGTTGTTTTCCCTGCTGAATTTATTATTCTTACAAATAATCTGTTATATACTTGTAATCATTTAATCTACAAGATAAAATATTGAAAAATGTCCATCACAACTTTCAACGGCTTGTCATTATTTTTACTGATTTTTTTCTGTTCTGTTATGCATTTTCTCACTAGTTGCAGATTTGTTTGCTACAAATTTTCCCTTTTACTAATTTTATTGTTATTTTTAAATTTTGATAGCCATCACTGCTAGTTATATCTTTATCTTGAATTTATTGCTATGATAAGTTATATATGCTTTTAGTTCACTGAATGTGAATCCAGGGCATCTCTGTAAAAGATCTTAATTCTCAGTCAGTTTTCCCTGAATAAACAATAGTGATGATGATGATAATATAGAAATAAGAGCAAATGTTGAGTTGATAAAGACCTCCTTCGTCTTGACTAGTCAATTAATCAAGTTATTGATCAGCACTGCAGCATTTAGTCGATCATGTACAGCCACCTCAGCTGTTTGTTTTACTCTGTCATGTTTAGTTTTTTTGTGTCCACGTCCCAGAGCTGTAACTTAATTTGGCTTCACGCGAGTCGATGCGTTTGCGTCAAAGTCTAAATTATTTATCGGGCCGATTGATTTGCTGGTCATCCATTGACAGGCCGGGCGCTCTGCGGATAATGGCTTTGTAATTGATGCTGTGGTGGTTGCACTGATTGGATGATTGATGGATTGTTTGGCAAAAGAAAACGAGTTAAGCTCAGGCAAAGGGCAGCTTGAGTGGCGTGAAAAAGGGATGACATTTCTCCAAGTACAATTTATTGAATGAGAGCCGGCTTGCTTACTGCGCAGCTTTCACTGAAAATCACAATATGCCTGCCCACCCCTCCTGTAATATGTGATCAAATCGCCAACAGCTGAGCGTAGCTGCTATTTGTCATATTTGTCTGAAATGTGATTTTCTTGTTTTTCCTCTGCAGGCTCTCTACAACTCCATCAAGAACCAGAAGCTGCAGTGGACGCTGTGAGTCACTTTATGTTGATTTTATTCACCTTCATAGATAGTTCAGGTTTTCTGAAGTGAGATACTTATCTGTAGTTAGTGTATTACATACTGAAGCTGGCTGTCAGAGCGCTCAGCAGAGATATACAGTACATAAGTAAGAATATATGTAAGAACATAAACAATATGTGTCACATGTTAAATACAGCCTACATTCAAGAGCTGGAGGAATATATTGCACATTTGAATAACTGCACAGAGGATTGCTGTAGTTGAAATATTGCACTTAATCTTGCAGTTAAGACAGTGTATAAAAGCATTGTTGCACCTTTGAAACCCCTTAAAAACCTTAATATTATGCCACGATCCCTGTGTTTGCCAAAATATGGTTGGTAATTTGCCCGGAAATCTTGACTTTGACTACAAATTACCGGAGGTCCTGATGTAATACCAGTCCCGTGCGAATAGGACTGAAGACATTCACTGAAAAACATGTTTTTTTATGTGAATTGAGGATCACCGACTGTCATCTACTGTATGTAACACGCTGACTATAGATGTCATTCAGCCCCACTCTCTGAAACACACTCAAACACACAGATTGTCCTGAAGGCCAGGAAACAATCAGAGGTATTGATTAACTTGTTAGCATCCTCATTAATGACGTGAGCGTTGTCTGGCATGTGAGGGGAACATTAGTGTGTCAAGGGTTGCTATTCTGGATCACAGCTCCGGAGCGCCTCGGAGATGCCAATTAAGTCACTAGCTTTCCGAGCTTTGTTGCCATAGCTACGGCACCATGGATACGACTCCATAGCTACCGCATTGCTCTTTCCTCCGTGTGTTCTCTCAGCAGCAAACACGCAGCAACAGAAAGGATGTACTGTACGTTCAAATGTGCACAGGAGATATGTTTGTATGTGTGGTTACATGTTCTGTGCTGTACATGTGAGAGTGCAGAAAAAAACAAAAAAACAGACATGACTCAGAGAGAGAGGCTCAATTTAAATGGCTCTTTACCTGCATCCTGTACAAAGGTGTGACCACAGCCTCCCACTACCTCTCCAAAAATAGCTGCAGCAGCGCTCCCGAAGCAGCCGAATAAAAGTGGTCAGAGAGGAGCAGATCGAGGAGGAGATCCGCAGAGAGGCAGGGAATCCAGTTCAAACATCTCCGCTGACATATAGACAGCTATTTAAACACTGCCGCTGCATAAGAGGCCACGCGGGGATAGAAAAAAAAGATGTCATTTTTAGACATGTAAACACTCATACAAGCAAAGAGAGAATCCACCTCCAAACAAAATGAATTGCAGATTAAGAGATTCAGCCCACAGCAGCAGTCTGGGCTTTTTTTTTCTTTTTTTTGGCAGCACATGTTCGTTTTTAATATTTCAGCCTGCTGAGATCATTGAAATAGAGTAAAATCCTGTCTCTGCTTTGCAAACCCCTATTTGGAGAGCGGAGCACAGTGTCACTTTTTGCCACCACTTTCACACCCGACTCGCTCAGTTGATGCATATTTCATCACGCAGAGGACATTTTTTCACTTGACTCAGATCACAACACGAGGACTGACACCCTGTGACGGTTACACTTCAGCTCTGCATCGATTCTGAGGCTGAAAATGCTGCTTTTGTTTGTCTTGGTGGGGAATGTTTGCGTGTTTGTAATTGATGTTTGCAGATTTAAATCACAGCACAATAAAGCTTGTATTATATTCTTGTGCAGCCAGAAATAGAAGCAGGTTAATTGCCAAGTAGGTTTTCACAGAAAAGGAATGTTTTGGTCTCCTGGTGCATAATGCATAAAAGACGTAGGGACGTATTGATTTATTGGCTGAACTTTGGTAACAGCTGATCCTGGTTTTGTTGCAAATAAGATGACATTCAGCAATGAACTATGTTTTTTGTTGTGACGCATCAATTTTGCACAGGCTCTCATCTTAAAATGCCCAACTTTACAGCAGAAATAAAAAAATAAAATAAAATAAAATAAACATTTTGGTCTCTATAGCTAAACAACTGTACGGAGGTGAACTTTTATACAACTTACCTGTTTACATTTTATAAGGGCCCAAAGTTACACATATTTAAAGGTGGGCCACTTTGAGCGACAAGCTGTCTGTTGATAATCGGGGCAAGGCAACTTTATTTGTATAGCGCACTTCATACAACAGGGCAATTTAAAAGTGCTTTAGGGAGCAATAAAATATAAAAACATTAGAAAAGATACAGATTTACGATGTTGATAGTGTCCTCGGCTTCTCAGTCAAACCCACCCCTCACTCCTCCACAGCTCCCCCCTCTGCCAAATTTGGTTGCTTCTGGCCCCAGAGAACCAAGCTGAAAAGTGAAACTTAGGCGAAACTTAGGCTTCACATACCGTAATGTATGGCTGAATTACTTCAGTCCAGTTATTTTTTTGATAATGAAGATTTCTGTGGGGTTTATATTAGTCTGGGATATGTCAATGATTAGCAGCCACACTGATTGTGACAGTGTGCTGAGTGCAAATAGCATGTATTTTCTCCATATGACAACTATGGTAATGTCATTGTCATCATATGGAAAATAGGAAAAATGAAAAAAATTCAAGACATGGCCCAAAAAACCTGGCAAGAAAATGAAAAATGAGAAAAAAAAAATGAAAATACACAAAATAAAATAAAGTAAAAAAGTGCCCTAAAAATTACCTAAATATGACTTTTAAAAGTGCTGAAAATTAAAAAATGTATGCATATGTATTTATTTTTCTGCAAGGCAATTTTAGAAATGAAATAGTTATAAATTTCATTTTTGGTCATTTTTTGGATAGCAATTTTGTTTTCTATATTTTTTAAAATAATAATCCCCTACTTATTAAAAATAATCTTTAGGTCATTTCCTTGTCACATTTTACTAATTTCAGTGGTACGTTTGGTTACCTCATGTTTTCTAAAGAAATCAAACCAGTTTTCAAAGGTTTCAAAAGGTCGATAGCTTGGGAAAAAGAAATCCAGGTTTCAAAGGGTTAAATTAGAATGGAAATTCAAACAGTGAAAGTAGGAGTCACAACAAAACAAACTACATAACAATAACTCTAAAAAAAGAAATAAACAGAAAAACTAAACTATATTTACAAGGAGGATACAGTTACTTATATACGTACATTTCTGTAATAAGACTTTTTAATCTGTGTATATATTTACTAACTCACTCGCAAAACACTGCAGCACAGCTCTGTGATAGAGGTGTGATTTTCAGACACTAAAACAAACCGCATGCTGCGATTACATGAATACTGATTGTATATGTGGCATGTGCATCACATTACAGGTGCGTGTGTGTGTGTGTGTGTGCGTGTGTGTGTGTGTGTGTGTGTGTGTGTGTGTGTGTGGGCACGCAGTATTTTAACACAACGTACAAAAACACAGGGATGGATGTTATTTCACACCCCCACAGAGAAAAGACACGGCCACTCTCAACGGTGCAGTTGGATGCACCCACATGTTCTTCACACACACACACACACACACACACACACACACACAGAGGCATACAAACACAGACATATACAGTGCACACATGCTTCCTCCTTGAGGAGCGGGGGTGGAGAGCAGAGAGAGGGAGGTGGTGGGCATTGTGCACTAAGAGAGAGACGCAACAAGTCGGAGATTCAGGAGGATCTGTGGATAGAAACAGCGTGTAAATGACAGAATTTCACCGTATCATGTGATGCGTACAGCACGGAGAACGGAGTAAATGAAATGAGCGATGAGGAGAGGGACAGACGAGACCCCATCTGCTCTATTATTCCTTTCATCCTGCTAATCCCTTTTCTCCTCCTCCCTCAATGGCTCCAATCATCTCGTCTTGCTTTTGTCTGCTGCTGCCGTGTCTCACCTGCAGTGTGTGTGTGTGTGTGTGTGTGTGTCTGTGTGTCTGTGTGTGTGTGTGTGTGTGTCGCCAGATTGCATCAGATCACATTAAACATGAGTACA
Source organism: Plectropomus leopardus (assembly GCF_008729295.1). Classification (NCBI taxonomy): domain Eukaryota; kingdom Metazoa; phylum Chordata; class Actinopteri; order Perciformes; family Serranidae; genus Plectropomus; species Plectropomus leopardus. The sequence continues at coordinate 3,177,507 of NC_056481.1, forward strand.
TTAGGTCTTTGTTTGGGATTTTGTACTCCTAAACCCCAAACTCTGTGGAATTAAATAAAGCAAGATGATAGAAACTGTAGTCTGTAATGGCCCTGACACACCAAACCGGCGGTCAGTGTTGAGCCGTCCGTTATCGTGTGCAGACATACCGTACCGTTGGCCCTCGCCAGTCTTCGTTGGCTCTTTTTGTTAAACTGGGCATATTAAATCAGCAGTGACTGAAATCAGTACCTTAATTTCAACACGGTCTCACTCTGAAATCGTCACATGGTGGCTGTCGGTCAGTGACCTTCCACGTCAAGATGTGATGTTTCAGGTATCCTCGCCGTGTAAAGCTATGACGTTCCCTATTCAAAGTGAGAACGGGTAAACATGAAATATATGGAGTGCAAATGTGCTTTCAGGGCGGGCAGTGGGCAGGCGTGGAGGTGGATGGGTCCCACAAACACCTGACTTTTGTGTGGGAGTCCAGAGTTTGTGTCCCGTGTGTGTTTTTATCTAACAGTCCGCGCTGTTGTGTGAATATAAGACCGTGCCGCGTCATCACGTCGCGTCATTTGTTGACATCGCCGTAGCGGCATCCTGAAACGTCATAGGTTGATGTGAAAGGTCGCTGACCGACAGTCAATATGTGACGACTTCCGAGTGTGACCGTGTTGTGCGTTTACATGCACGCTTTTTCTCAATCTGATTGAAATCGATCTGATTTAAGATTTCGGGTCAGCTGTTTACGTGGCATGCCCTCTAAATACGATCTGGAGTTTAAATGCGCCGACACGTGAACGGAGCAGCTGTGTGCAGAAATTCTGAATATAGTAGCGTGACAGGGCCGCCGACTCTTACCCTGACCATGAGTCAAAATAAATAACGGAGTGAGTTTCTACGGTTACGGGGCCGCTCGAGCTGTTCGAGCGTCTTGTCTGCCTCTCCAGAAGCTGAAGTCAAACTAACGGCTCAAATGGATATTTATCGCCTATTCAGTATTTCCTTTTGTTTTGACTCTTTTAATCAAGCAGCAGATTAAAAAAACAGCATTTTCTAGAAGTGGAGAAACGTACGTCGTCACGTCCCTTTACGCGGGGACGATGTCCTAAACACTGGAGAGACTGATGAAGTCTTTATGTGTCAGATTATAATTTATCTTCCTCTTTAAATCCAGTCGTCCTCTGGATGGTGTGAATGTGAAGTGAACGAGTAAACGAGTGTCTGGATGAGTTCATGTCCTCTTTCACTTGACTGTCTTTGAGTGTTTTGTTGGTGTCACAGGTGAAACACAGCGGATGTGTTTCTGCAGGTTTACTGAGGCAGCAACAGCTGCGCCGAGTACCCAGCATGCACTTCTTCTTTCAACTGACCAACCTGGCCGCACGTCTTTTTCTTTCTCTGTTTCCTCCCCTTTGTTTTCTTGTTCTTTCTTTCCTTCTTTCTTCCTTTCTTGTTTATTTTCCCTTTTGTGATTTTATGCATTTTTATCTATCTTCTTTTATTTTTCTCTCTATTTTCTCATTTTAATTCTGTTCTTGTCTTCTGTTTATACTTGTTTGCTTTCATCTCTCTCACTTTGCAGTATTTATCGTTCCTGTTTCTTTTTTTCCCATTTGTTTCCCATCTTTTATTTCCTTATACTTTCCTATGTTCTGTCTTTTTTTATATATTTTTCTTTATGATCTTTATCTTTCTTTACTTTTTTCTTTTCTTTCCCACTGCCCCCATTTTCCTTTAATCTTACTTTACTTTGCATTATTTTCTTTTTCCTTTCATTTTTTCTTGCATTTCCCTTTCATTACCTGTATTTTTCTTTCCTTTCACCTCTTTCGCTGCAGTTTTTTTACAGTGTCTTTTGCTTTTGTTTGTCTTTTTCTCCTGTCTTCATTTTCCTTTTTCTTTCTTTTCTTAAGTTTTGCTTACTCATCTTTACCCGTCTCTCCTTTCCTTTTGTTTTTTCTGTCCTCCTCTCCTTTCTGTTCCTGTCACTTTCTTTCTTTTTCCTTTTCTTTCTTTTCAAACCTTTTTATTCCTGTCTTTAGTTTTTCTCACCTGTCTTTCCTTCCTGTTTTTGTCTTCCCTTTCCCTTTCTTTTTTAAACATTTTCTCTCCTTTCTACAGATGCCCTTTTCTCTCCTTTAATTCCCTTTCCTTCTTCTTTTTTTCCATCCTTTTCTTAATCTCTTCTTTCATTTCCCCATTTTTCCTTTCCTTTCTTGTCTTTGGTTATCACCTTCTCTCCTCTCTTTGTCTTTCTTTTTTCTCCTCTTGTTTGCTCTCCTCGTCTCATCACTCGTTATTGAGGATAATGTTCTGCCATCTGAGAAGGATCAGCTTCATCTTTTCTCCCCCCTCGTCCTCTGTCTCCTCACTTCTCTCCATCCATCCATCCCCCCTCCCCTCTCTCTCTCTCTCCGTCTCGTCTCCACTTTGTCTCTGTGTAGATTGGGATTCAGGCAGGCCGGCAGTTACCAGGCAACAGGCTGCGTGCTCATTGGCTCCGTCTCTGCCTCCCGTTTCTCTCTCTGGCTCCTGCACGGGGTTAACTGCTGTTATGTACCGTTGGTTACTCATAGCGTGGTCTCGGGGGGGTTCGGCATCCAGCCATTTTTCTATTTTCGGGCTGAACTTTTGCATGGGTGCCGCCTGGTGAGGTAACAAGTGGAATTGCCGCGTTACCTCACCAGGCAGATGCAGAGACGCTCGGCGCTGTTGCCTAAAGCATCTATCATCTGGTAATGTGACAAATCCCTTTAAAAACACTAAGAGAGTGCACACTGTGCATTGTGAGGGATTATTTAGGCGAGAATGGGATTAGCACTGCTGTAGTAATGTGTATGTAAGTGATGCACAATACTAAATATACAGTAATATACAGTATATTCATATAAGAGGCCTTATTTATACTCTAAAAAAGAAGTTTATAAGATTTTTAACAGAACAGATGAGATGAAATGCTGATGGATACACTAATAGTAACAACTGTAGAATACAAATAGAATACAAAAAGGTAATTAGACAGTAATTAAATAAATATGAAGTAAAAAGGGTCTTGTGCACAAGAATATATATCAAGATAAAAACAAAAATGGACAATAAAACATCTAAAAAATTGTAATAAAACAGAAATAAAAATACTAAAAAAAACATTTATATATACAGTAATATAAAAGCAAAAATTGATGATGAAACATTTAAAAATGTTAGTAAAATAATAATAAATTAAATAAAACACATTTGAAATAAGAGAGGGCTAGTAGACATGAATATACATTAAGTTAAAAAAATTAAAAATTAATTACAAAATATTCAAAAATGGGTTTAAAAGTTTTAGAATCAGTGATATACTAAATGAAAAGTATAGATGGGCAAATAGACAAGAATATACAGTCATTTGAAAGCAAAAATTGACAATAAACTGCTTAAAATGGCAATAAAACAGTTATAAAATCAGTGAAAACTAATATAAAAAGCAAAGCCTAATGGAAAAAAATAAAAGATGAAAAAACAAAATTAAATGGGTTTGGAAATATAACAAAAATTCTTCATCATCCAAATAAAAATATAAATGATGAAGAATCTTGTTTGGTTGGAAATACACACACACACACACACACACACACACACACACACACACATACACATACCGTCATTACACATGAGAGCTCTTTGAAAGAAGTAAAGCTGCAGTCATCAGAATCCTCATTTTCAAAGATGGCACCTCGAGGCCCGTTCCTAATGATGTACTCCGAAACTTCAAATCCACCAGCAACAACTCTGAGCCTTAAAAAACTCACTTTAAAAAACAGAGTCTGGTAAAGAATATTATATTAAGAGACATGTCAACGCTCCAGTTTCTTTAAAATTAGGATTAAAGGATATGTCCTTTTATTTTAAGTCTTATTTTTGTTAGCTTTGTCCATCATCTCAGTGCAGATACTATGAGATTTAATTTTCTAATTCATCATTCACAGGGAAGCTTTGTACTCAGGGTCATTAGGTCAAAGATTTCTACTCAGCCAATGAAGTTTCTCGTATGTGAAAGTTAATTTATAATGTGATCATCTTGTGTCTTTGCCTGGAAAACTTTTCTCAGTGTTCCCACACGTGGTAACAAAGAAAAAAAACAATCAATATAAAATCCATTCTCTAAACATCAATGTGTGTGATGTTTATTAGAAATCTGTTAAGATAACTCATAAATTAATTTGGTGAATACAGTGTTGTTTTTACTGATAGAAATAGTCATCAAAACTATGAAAACATTGAAAATTATCCTTTAATTAATGACATACAAAAAGGCATTTAACTGCAGATGATCATAGCCATTTAACCCTTTAAAACCTGAGGAAACTGGTTTGATTTGTTCCAAAAACAGAAGGAGAAGGGAACAAGGAACTTCACTGGACATGGCCCAAAAATTAGCTAAAAAACTGTAACAATTTTTTTTATGTAAGATTATTAGACACAAATAATTTTTGAATATTTTTCCTTTTTTTTGATGATTTTCAAATTATCCTCTCATCTTTTTTAAAAAAAAAAATTAAGTAATTTTCTTTTCACTTTTTACCAATTTATTGCAATGTGTGGGGCATTTCTTGCCCGGTTGGTCGTTGTCTTTTGTCCTCTCGTTTTTGAAAGAAATCAAATAATTAAATTATTTTTTAAAAACTGATATCAATCCAGGTTTAAAGCCAAAATTGTGATCGTGATCGGTATTTGATTGCTTGTGCAGCATTACTGTAAGGTTTTATCAGCACCATTCATCCTTTCTTGGTGAGTCTGTAAAGTCTGAATTTTTGTTGCAAACTCTCTCTCACCTCTGCGAGGCTTGAAGAGAAGAAGCAGTGCCGGAGATGCGTCTGCATTTCTTAAAGGAGGCGGCCCCCCTGGGGAAAGATGCCCCTGTTTTTCACCTCAAAGCTGGAACAAGAAAGACGGTGTCACTCTTCAACTGTGGTACTTTTTGATCAAGGAGAGCGGAGACTTGTGCTCCTCGGGAGAGCCGCAGCAGGAAAACACACAATTAAAGCTTTGAAGGCAGCTTCATTCACTCAGGTTTCTCCCCCCCTGAGATACATGAAGCTTTGTAAATGTCTTGTGCGAAAAAAAACCCGACAGCATCAGTGGACGTTGGACATTACTCATGTGCTCTGTATGAAAGCAAAAGTTTCCCAGTCAGCGTGTGAAAGCTCTCGTCCTGCGCAGTAACAAGCACAGAGTGAGAGGCAAATGGACAGGATGAATGATGATGTGTTTATCTGCTAATGAGACATGACACATAAGTGTTGATCACCACGGGATCTGTTTTTTATTTATTTATTTATTTTTTGTCTCCATAGCGACGAGGAAGAGCTGCGGAAGTCATTTTCGGAGCTCGGGGACAGCCTGTGTGACTCCACCGCCTCCAGATCGGTGAAGGGGGAGGGCAGCAGCGGGAAGAACCTGACGGACGACACGCAGCCGACCGGATTGCTGCTGTACAAGAACGGATTCCTCGTCCGCAAAGTCCACGCAGACTCGGACGGCAAGAGAAGTACGAATCCTCAGACACGTAGTTTTCACTCTCACCCAAAATTCAAAATTCACTCTTGCATTCAGAAAAAGCAAGTCAGTGTCGTCTCAAGGCCCATTTTCTATCTTTTGAGGTACTTTTGATCATCATTATCCGTCTTCCCATAAATTTACACTTTTACAATTACATTTTACAATTGAAGTTCAGCAAAACAGTTTTACATTACAATTTAGTCGAGCTGTGATACGATATAAAGTATGTATTTTCAGAATTATAATTTAAAAAAAAGTTTTAAATAAATGACAAGACAAAAGAAAACTGAAAAAGATATATAATTAAATTCAGGAAAAAGACAAATTAAATAAACTGTCATGGAGCTCTTTAATAAAACACAGCATTATGTTCTGCAGGTGGAGTGGACATGGACATGTAGACTTAAAAACGGCCAATTTTCTACAGCGATAATAGGACGGTTCACCCCGAAACAAAAAATACATTTTATCTTGAGTGACGAGTTCATGTTTTCTGGAGAGAAACACTGACATTTTTCAATTTTATTTTTTTTATTTTATTTTATTTTATTTTATTTAATTTTATTTATGTATTTATTTATTTATTCATGCATTAATTCATTCATGTATTTATTTATTCATTTTCAAAATTTTTGTTACATAAGTAAATTTTAATTTTTAATTTTAATCTTTTTAATGTTTTCATAATTTGCAGAGGGGTTTGTTGCATATGTCTATTTGTAACAAGTATATTGTAGGCAACTAGAATTAGTGTCCTCTACTCCACTTCTGTCTCAGTGTTTATGCTGTTGTGTGTATTTATGTCCACTTTTGTCCTCTCCGCAGCACCGAGAGGGAAGAGAGGCTGGAAGACCTTCTACGCCATCCTGAAAGGGCTCATTCTCTACCTGCAGAAGGTAAATCACTCACATCATATACCTGTACCAGTAAAAATGTCTTTGCACTTACCTTCACTTGTTCTGTTATCACTGCATTTCACATAAAAGAAGGTTGCTTTTATTTTTAAGTCTTTGAGAAGCATTTTGCAACATCTAACACTTAATATTCATTATTCAACCTTTAAAACAACAGGTGACATCATCTCCATTAACACTGTAATTTGTAACAGAACACGAATCTTTAGATGCAAAATGCTCTTTTGTGACGAGTCACCTGCTTTCACATAATCCCCAAAAAACGTAACACCAAGCACTGATCCTATTTCCTGTTTATTTGTCTAAAACGTGCTCTGAAATCGCGTCCTGGCTTTAGTGTAGCCTCTGCCATCTTAACGGGCAACAGCGGCTCCAAAAAAGTGTCACCAAGTGAACATAAACAGATGAATTAAAACAGACGACATCACATAAAAGCAAGTCTGTAAAATGTGTTTGAAAAAGTCATTTAAAAGATGAAAAAATGCGCAGCGCTCTATACCTTTCGATCCATTGAGTTGTTTTTAGTCGAGCTGGTTTCTGTGCAGTACTGATGTTTTTCTGCATCTTTACTCTCTTGCTGCTACTTCAATAAAAGATGTTCTTAGTCAGCTCCCCGACTTTAATAAGTGTTAGGCCCCCTGGTGTTAATCATAGCATTCATCTCTTATTTATAACTGGTTCCAGGGGGAGTACAGGCCTGATAAACAGCTGTCTGAGGAGGACCTGAAGAACGCCGTCTCCATCCACCACTCTCTCGCCATGAAGGCTTCAGACTACAGCAAGAGGCCCAACGTCTTCTACCTGCGCACCGCCGACTGGAGGGTGTATCTCTTCCAGGCACCGTGAGTCCCGTTTAATGTTCCTCACTGAGCTGAAGTAATGTGCAGAGACCGCGCGGCTCTGCTGCAGAGAGCAGCGTGTGAGCGCGGACAGCTGCATCTGCAGCAGACCTGAAAATTCAGACCGTATCCAACCAGATAAAACTCGACTTTAACCACACCGAGCACAGATGGACTCCTGTCTTTTCTTCTGTCCGCCTGAGCCACGCTTCTTTCTCTCTGTCCAAAGTATGTGGACACCCCTCCTTGTCTATGTTTGCACACTTTTTGGTCCAGAAAAAAACAGCTCTATTGTTTATTGTTTATTGTTTATTGTTTATTGTTTATTATAAGGATCCCCATTAGATTAGTCAAAGGTGATGAAGAAAAGTGTTTAAAAAGGGGTGGCAGTTATTACAAAGTTATTAAAAAAAACCTCTAAAAATGTCCAGAAAACTATATTTATAACGATATAATTATATTTGTAAAGTTATGTTACAGAAAAAAAAAAAATTTGATTTTCTTAACACCTGTTAAGATAATCACACACATTTTTTCAGCACTTTCTCTGGCTTATTTCCCACTTATTTTAACTTTTTGCTTACTTTAAGGCCATATCTTGTTTAGTAGCTTGTTGTTTTCCACCTTGTTTTTGAAGAAATCAAAACAGTTTTGCTCAGTTTTAGAAGGGTTAACAAACTTTACTGTCAAAAATGACATTGGTGTTCAAAAACAGCATCTTATTTTTAATCATTAAAAATTACACCAAGCATCTTTTTCTGCATTATTACATACTTGTGCATATTGGACAACGTTTTTATATCGATACAGGTACACCTGTGATAGGACGATATCGGCTGATTTCATTTGCTAACTGTTATATCACTCAGGATCTAGAATCTGTATATTGTACTGGAAAATGATTATTTTTACCAAGTCCTTGAAATAATTAAGTGGCTGTAAGACCTAAAAACAAATGATTTAGTGGCTGATGTGTGAGTTATGTGAAAAGATGGATTTGCTCTGAAGCGTTTCCTCATCTGGTGTGGAAGAATTTGACCGGTCTGCACAGAGCTCGACCTAGACCCCACGAAACAATGGCTGTGAGCCAGACCTGAGCACCTGACATCAGTGTTTAACCTCAGTGATGCTTTTGTGTCTAAATGGGACCAAATCTCAGCAGCAGGTTTAACATCTGGTAGAAAGATTAAGCAGCAAACACTCCCCATAGTTTGGGATTGACACATTCACATATCACATGAGGGTAATATCATGCTGTCCACATACTTTTGGACATGTAGTGTATCTGTGGCTGGCTAATCACAGCTGAGCGCCTAACCTCAGCTAACGACAAGCGGTGCCAGCTGCTGCAGATGTGGCCCACGGTGCGCAGAACACATGCAGAGAGCACATGGATCGATTAACAGGATGTACTGTATATACTGTAGGTGGACGCTGAGAGGAGAGGTGGAGGTGTGCATGTGTGTGTTTTCAGGATCCAGGCACATGAGTGGCCACATGTTTCAGTCCCCAGGAGGACAGGCTCTGTGCTCCAGTTGCAGCTTGCATTTGTCCCAGATACTGTACCCCTCTCTGTGTGTCTCTTCGTCTTTGTCTCTCTACCTCTCTCTCTGCCGCTCCCCGGGGATTCAAGCAAGGCTGTCTGATTCAATCTGATATTTCTCATGGGCCCCTAATGGGTCTGTTAGTGTAAAACCGGCCCTTTTCTCTCATGCATTAATTGGCTCCAAAATAATTTCTTTGTCAACAGCGAGGCTGCGTTCTCCGATAATTATCCCTTTGATGCTGAGAGCTAACCACGTGCTGATGTGTGTGTGTTCCTACTGTTTCAGATCTGTTTGTAATTGCTTTCTGTGTGTGTGCATGTGTGGGTGTGTTTTATACATCGCAGGAACGCAGAGCAGATGCAGTCTTGGATCACACGGATCAACACGGTGGCCGCCATGTTCTCAGCTCCTCCTTTCCCAGCAGCCATCGGCTCCCAGAAGAAGTTCAGCCGGCCGCTGCTGCCGGGGACGATGTCGAAGCTGTCGGAGGTATCTTAATGCGACAGATGTTTCATGTGGGGGCTTCTGCTTCAGTAGATGCACTAATACCACACAGTAAAAGTAGTGCATGTAAAAGCTCTGCATTAAAAATGTTACTTAAGGGGATAGTTCACCCAAAAATGAAAAGTCAGTCATTATGTACTCTGCATTATGCCGATGGAAATTTGGGTGAAGTTTTATAATCCTCAAAACACTGCCAGAGTTTCACAAAAAGGTATTGCATTCATCTCCCAAACAACTTAGCCATGTTCACGTTTGCGGGGAGCATGTAAACGCTGGTGTGCAGATACCACAAGCTCCTGCTGGTTTTTGCACGAGCATGCATACATACATCAGTACTTCCCAAATCTATGTATTTTCCCTAAAACAATACTATTTCAAATGCTTCTGCCTATCATTTGCATGCCCTGAGCATGTCTGAATATGCACGTGTATGCAGTCAAACAAGTGTGTCCAGGGACACTACTTGGTTGTTTATGAGACTTTTTGTATTGATAAAGTTTTAATAGTAATTTTTTTGTGAAATGCGTGTGTTTGGGAAGTACTGAGCAGATGACTGGATACACGAGATTATACTGTGTGAGTTGTGTGAAAGTTTGTAAACAGATATTTTAATGTAGTTTTGCTGTTATTATTGGATTCTTCATTCATTGTTGAGTCTTTTTTATGAATTCAAGGTAAAGTGGTGAACATTTATTTTACATAGAAATTCTGCAATAGGGCTGCAGTGAAGGAAACTAATCCAAATGTGTGATTTTAGACGGTATGTCGGTATTGTGGAATCAACACAACAGCACATTAACACAACAGCGTCGACCTGTAGCGTGAAAAATGTCAAACGCGTCAGGCAGCAAACATTGAAATAATATGGCAACAACAAACTTTCACTGTCACTATATGACGACGGATCTCGTCGTCTGCAGAGTGAGGACCTCCCAAATCTTATGTTTTTCCAATTTGTGGACATTTTTGGTTGCTGTTCTTCTTTGAGGTCTCCTTGTGCTGCTTTTGAGGTCTCCTGGCAGTGGGTCACACACATAACACGTCATCAAAATGTCACATCTGTCCCGTCCCTTTTGCACAGACGTTGATTAGGCTGTTACCAGCTCCACTGCTTTCTTAAAGGTGGCACAATCACAATCCACAATCCACAGTTATTCCTTTTACAGATAATGGCCTTCCTGCCTTTTACACGCAGTGTAAAAGAGGCTAATCTGTAGTCCTCGAGGGTCTGAACCCGGGCACAGTCCCTGTGAAATTCATCAGAGCAGCCGATGCAAAGCTTTGAAAATTAGAATAATGATCTGTTCTCTGCGGCCATTTTCAAAAGGAGTCGACACGTCATTTTTCACAACGTAATGGCAGTGTAATTAGAATTAAATTTTCATGAATAAACACTCCACTTAACACCGATGTAATATATCACGAGTGGTCACTAACGGTTGACGAGTGCAGGCGTTTCATTCCTCATGTCGATCTTTTGTGAAGTCAGAAGTGGAAACACATTCAGGATGTTTTACAGACTGAGACACTCAGGAAAAATGTGCTCAGCTTCTCAGAGCAGCTTCTATTAAAAGCCGATATGTTTCCTCCTAAAACAAGAGTGTTGATGGGGTGTCGTGGTGGGCTTTTTCCTTTTCCTATCACCTCTCTAATATCCACCTTTGAATAAACACAAAAATATCCCACAAAACTGTTTTCGAAACGAGCAAAATAAATCATAATAACAGGACACTGTCTTGTTATAACTGTACTGATCATTATTGTCATAGTGACAACAAAACACTGACATACATACGTCAGGGAATCATTAATAAACACTGGATATATTTGTAAAGGCTCAGTGTTGCAGGTTTTTTTCACTCAGACACACGAGTCAGAGATGAGTAAAGTCTAAAAACGATAGTCGGGTACCCAAATGAACATTTAAAGTTTATCTTGCTGTAATCACAGTCCTTGTTCTGTGAAAACAACTTCTTTCAACGTTTATTTGAGGCTTCAAAAGTCTGAATCAGACAAATCAGGTGAGTATCTTTTGAAGTTACAGTTTTTTTGTGTGAAATTCCCTCTTTGTGTTTCTGCTCTGAGCCGCAGCGGAGAGATAGTGACACAGAAGGATTTTGGTACAAAAAGGAGATAACTTAAGTAGTCTAGCTCAGATCGTTGATGTCTCGTATTAACTTAACATAAACTTTCTAAAATAGTTTTGAACAGAATAAGAACTCTGGACTTTGTCATTCATCACTGACGCACAGAACAGAATTTCCGGGTCTTGGGAGGTTACCAGTGTGAGATGAGACACACACAGACAGACTCTATAGACAATTCTTCATCCAGTTAAAAATGTTGTCAAAATAACCAAAATCTACAAAATGTGTTGTAAATAATGTTGCTTAAAATTGGATAAAACCTCAGTTTATCACAGTTTCTGGCAGACACAGGCAACTCTGACACATGCTCAAAGGAGATATGACGCCAACAGGTGACCTTGACCCTCATTGAGGAGACAGATTTGGTTTCGATTTGAGCATAGTAGGAAACATTTGGGTATAATCTTAATGCACAACTCAATATAAAAAGTTGGTTGAGTCGTTTCAGACATTTTAATGCAGAAAAAACATTTTCTTTTTTTTTTTTTTAAAGAAGGCAGGTTTTTACTATTTCCCTCATCTCCCTCCTGATGTCAGTGTTGACTTTGTGTTTGCAGGAGGAGCAGATCAGATCCCATGAAGCTCGATTCAGAGCCCTCTCCACCGAGCTGGCCGAGCTGCGCTCCTACCCTCCTGATCGCAAGGTCAAAGGGCGCGAGCTGGAGGAGTACCGACAGCGAGACGAATATCTGGAGTTTGAGGTGAGCTGCACTCAGAGACAGAAATACATGAGAAAGGCAGTGAGGCATTAAAGGAGCCCTATTATGCTCATTTTCAGGATGATATTTGTATTTTGGAGGTGTGTTAGGTTTACATGCTTTAATGTTCAAAAATCACCTCCGTCTGAAACTGTCCACGCTACAGCTTATGTCCCGCCTCCCAAGAAGCTCAGTTTGCTCTGATTGGCCAGCTGGCTCTCTCTATGCACATGCTATTCTACTTTTTACGTTGTGATGTCACCAAGTAACAGATAAAAACACTGAAACTCAAACGACCTGTTTCAGGCAGCTCAGGAACAAAGAGAGCTCCTTTTGGCTTTGACTTTGGGCTTTATTACGTTGGAAACCTTTGATAAGCACGAAAAAACTTCACAAAACAATAAAGAAAAGGGAAAAAACCCAAAAAGCATAACAGGTCCCCTTTAAATCATTGTTACAGTGCTGCAGCGCTCTCAGTTTCTCTCTCTCTACACCTTGACAGAAAACACGGTACGGGACTTACGTCATGCTGCTGCGAGCCAAAATCCGGAGCGGTGAGGAGGACCTGTCTGTGTTCGAGTCCCAGCTGCTGGAGGACAACGGTCTGCAGCGGGCTCACTCCAGCCCCACGCTGCAGGACAGCAGCCAGGCGAGCCAGATCAGCCAGGCCAGCAGCGCCAGGGACGGAGGCACCAGCAGCAGAGCCAGCGGCTGCAGCAGCAGCAAACCGCGGCAGGAAGGCCAGAGACACAGCTACCGGCAGGCCGTCAAGAAGTGAGACGGGGCGGGGGCGCCGGGAGCGGCACAGCGTTGCACTGCCAGCGGCAGGTCGTCTCCCTGCATCGGTTTTTATTTGAGATCCAGGAGGGTTTGGAGCTCTGCTTGACGGGGGAGCAGGAGTGAGGGTCCACCCCACGCCCTCCCCCGAAACCACGACGCCCTACCCGGCACCCCAATCTTCTCATCGAACAGAGGAGGTGCAGATCCTGTGAGTGGCTGAGGAGCACCGGCGAGGGTGCAGGAGGTGGGAGGAGCGGCTGGGAGGTCACAGATCTGCAGAGACGAGGAGTCTTTGAGAGCTGGGTGCGGCCGCAGACTGAACTGTGCAGCGAGAAACAGAGAAGTGCGACAAGGACGTACATCCAGCATCCCTTCCTTTTTCTCCCCTTGTGTTCCTCCTCTCCAGCCACACCCTCCCACCCTTTATTTTCTTGACCTTTCGCTCAGTTTTTGGGACCAAACGTTTTAAAACATCACATTTTAGACGATTTGAAGCGCTGTAACCGTCACTGGACTTTATCACCGGGAGCCATTTACATTCCAGCTCCTTGTTTTTTGTCACCGCGGCGTTTTCACATTCCTCACAGGAGCCGGACGTCACAGCTCTCAGCTCACTGACGAATCGGGATCAGTCTGGATCTACGGAGCGTGTCGAGGGTGAGGCCTCTTTTCTCTCGTCACTGACGGGCAGTTCGAGGCGTCAGCAGAACTCCTGATATGCAGCAAATGCATCTCATCTACATTTTTTATTTTTTATTTGCTCTACTTGAACAGGCGATCTCTTTCCCAGTTGCTTTGGCTTCTGTCCCGTGGTGTGCTTCTGTTCTCTTTCTTGGCCGAATGTTTTTCTCCAGTGATCCGCATGCCTGCATCCAGCACTGCTTCTTTTAGGCCTTTTTACTACTTTGAGGGCAGCAGACGTCGCTCTCCGGGGTCCTTTTTCGTTTTTTTCTCCTCATGCCGGTGCCGTAACCCAACATCTCCGTCTGTACCTATAGGCTCTCATTTATAAAACCCTATTTTAACACTCACCAGGCAGACCCTGAATGTTCTTGTTTTTTCAATATTTTTATGGTATTTTACAGTCGTTTGTTGATGTTGAACCTCCCGTGTATGTCACGTATATGAAGAAATATGATACTGAAAATGTAAAATATGTTAACCCATACTCTTTGTAAACATCCGGGATGTGTTGTGTGTATATATATATATAACACACCATCAGCTTATATTGTAGGTATATATATTTACAATATATTCAAACACACTATTGTGAAGATGCGTTAGGTGCACTCTTGTACGTCCTAAAAGCGCTACACGATAACTTTCTTTTTTCTTACATGGTGGTAATAATTCAGCACAATATGAGTATTATAGTATGTACCTATCAGAGATTAGTAAAGGGTGTTTGTGGCGGAATTACACACACACACACACACACACACACACACACAGACAAACACACAGGTGGTGGCGAAATAATGCTAATTGTGATTTCCGTGGTAACCCAAAGACAGCGCATGGCATGATTTCAAAGGGATCAGGGTTGTTGTCAGAGATGCATGAAAAAGGTGGAGAATGTATCGGAGAAAAAAAAGATTGATTTCGGAGGATGTGGGCGGCCTGGTTTAATGTTTCGGTAGCCATAAACGCCTCATAGCATTATAGCCATTCTCTACTCAGGCTTTAAAGTGACACCTTGAGCAGCTGCAGCGCCGGCGTCCGACCAGCAGGGGACTTTTTTTTCAGCCATAATCACACCTGCTGCACCTGCAGTGAATATGCATGGCCACTCACCTGACTGACAGGTGGGGGGCGGGTATCGCAGGGCTAAATGACACAACACCTGTTTGTATTAACTTTTCGGGGTCTGTTTGTTTGTTCGTCTCGCTGGATGTTGTGCGGCGTGTGCATGCTGCGACTGAGCTGTCGTGTCGTCTGAAGCTTCCTCCGCCTCCTCATGTCGTTTTAACTCTTAATGTGAATTTGTTTTTGGGAAACTTGATTTAATATTCAGGCTCAGTGTTTTTTTTGCCTCTGGATCACGTTCTGCCTGCAGTTTTAGAGCTGAGACGATTCGTTGATTGACAGAAATGTTTTGTTTGACTCGCTTTTCAAGCAAAAAATGCAAAACATTCCCAGTTCAGGCTTCTTAAAGTTTCTTTCTTTGTCTTTGTGGCAGTAAACCTGAATGTCTGTGAACGGATGAAGCTATCCATAGATGTTTGTGATCGCAGTTTTTCACTGCTTACAACTAATGCTTACAATGAATCGATAATAGTGATGGGCGAAAAACACATCTTTTTGGTGGAGTATGTAGTGGATCAGTCTGTCAAGCAGCCAAGTTCTCGTGAATCCCAACTCGAGTCAAGTCTGAACAAAGCCTCAGCTGTAATGTGGGAACAACGTGGACGCTACAAAGGCGATGTGTTGAAAAACGGATCAGCTGAGCCATCAAATCTGATCGGGAACTCATTTTTCAGATTATTGTGACACCACATGAATGAAGAGGTAGCTGGGACGTCTGCCGCCGCCCCTCAAACAGATAATCGGTCACTGACGTGTTTGTAACAGCTTATTGAGCGCACACAGCTCACCTGCGTACAGGTGAGACGCAGGTGAGCGTCTGTATTTATGTAAACTCATACATGATGACTGGTGACCCGCTGAGGAGAAGTTTAGTCCAACGTGAACGTAATATTAAGGAAAAGATGACATTATATTCTGCAAAAAGTATCAAAACTCAAACGTTTTTTTATTGACTCGAAAGAGCCGATACTGTGAAAAGAGTCTTTCCGCCCATCACGAATCGATGATGTGTTTATTATCTTCATCTGTTTCTCCTCTCCTCCTCTGCTTGTCTCGTCTGCACTTCCTGTCTTTTTCTTCACCTCAGTCACTTTTCAGTTTGGTGTTTTTGTTTTTTTTGTTTTTTATAAAAAGGTTAATGTGAATATTGTTGCCATGGCTGACATCTTGTACCTTTCACCAGTGATAAAACTGGACATTACAGCTCTGTATTTATTGATAGTGTTTGACTCGGCTGTTTATAATGTGTAAACTGTCGCAGAGCAGCCAGACGCGAGCTGAGTGCCATTCACGGTGTTCGGAGGAGAAGGACGATGAGTTTCAGTACGATGAATCCCAATAGTTCATATGTTTGAAGCACTTATCAGATTTTTATAATGGAAAGTTACATTTATTTTTAAGACTCTATCGTTTATTTTTATTTTTCACTAGAAATGATCTTTTTGTTTAACATTGTTATCACTGGATTTCACACATGGAGCATCTCTGACCGTACGATTTAAATCAGGCAACACGTGATTAATTATGCTGACACACGATGCATTTTGTCTCTGGCGTCATCCTCAGTGTCACGTTCTCTCACCGTAACACACTTACAGACACCTTTTCATGCTACGTTCACACGTTTCACAAGCTAAATGACGCTTTGAAAACTGAATGTTTTGACTTCTCTCAAAAACACGAGGAAAAAACGAAATGAGCAACTTAGCAAAAAAGAGATTTTACCAATTTGTTTTTAAAAAAGGGAGGGTTGTAGAAAAATGGGGAAAAAAGGCTGATAATATCTCTCTCTCTCTCTCTCTCTCTCTCTCTCTCTCTATATATATATATATATATATATATATATATATATATATATATACACATACATATATGTATGTGTATATACTTGCTTTTTTTCAGGAACTTTTTTAGTATTGTTTTGCTAACTTCTGGGCCGTATTTTGGTCAGTAGCTTGTTTCTGAAAGAAGTCAAAACAACTTGCTCATGTTTCAAAGGGTTAACAGTAAAAAATGACATCACCGCACTAAAACAGTGAACTCAGCCTGCGATTTAATAAGTAAAACTTGCACCAAGCAGCGTCTTTTTTGCGTTGTGTTCCACAGAAAAAAATATTGGACAACATTTTTATACAGATATCAGCAAATATATCTGTAATAGTCCGATATCGGTTGATTTTATCTGCCGACTGATAAATCAGTCAGTCAAGTTTTTCCAGGCGCATGCTGAACTGTAAAATGATCATCATTTTACGCGGTCCTGGTAATTATTACCTGGAGATAAAAACAGATGTGGTGTATTGTGGGCGCAGGCGGTCCTCTCTCCTGAGGATGTTTCAGGAAGGTTGTTCTTCCACCTTGACAAACTCTCCAAGGTCCTCCTCCTCCTCCTCCTCCTCCTCCTCCTCCTCACCTCCTCTCTCGGTGTGTTGTCACCGCTCACTGACATCAAAGAGCAGCTGCGGGATCTCCATGGCACTGGTTAGCATGGAAATGGCTGGTTCCCCTGGTGACGGCTCTCTGATGCTCGAGTGAAAGTCACCCGGTGTTCTCGTGCGCTTTTACGGCGGCAGAACACGTCGGTTACTAAAGCAGCAGTGCATGTCTGCTGTCCTTTAAAAACACTGCGTTCATTTCATTTCTGAATGTAAATAAAGCATGAGATATTACGGCCTGTTTTCATTTATACTAGAGTATTACACGAAGGGTTAATATTTAAGGTAGGTCAACTCTTTTTTTTTTTCTTGTCCTTGAGCTCATGGTCTTTTTTTAATTTTTTTATTTCTCTCAATGTGAATGAAGGATATATTTAACGCTGTCGTGTTTTAGAGCCAGCTCACGCGGATCTTTTTACATGTAGAGGTCTGATCTGATCGTCTCAGTGTTTTTTAGACGGTGCAGGTAAGGCAATGTTCACCTCGTGCTGCACACACAGTGAGCTCCACGTGTCACTGCCTTGTTCAAACTCACCAAGAAAATGTTGTCTGTGAGCTTCTCACTTCGGGAGGCGTCGAAGGTGAAAATAAAAGTGTTTTGAAAGCTTAAATGTGTCTCTGATCGTCATTGTGTGGAAGTACATTTACTCATTAACTCTTTGAAACCTGGAGGAACATCAAGTGTTTAAATCTAACCTTAAAAAAAAAAAAAGGAAAAAAATGTCTAGGTAAATAAAAAAAGAAAGAAAGATGGTAGGGAAAGACTATTTCCATATATTTATAATAAATACTTATTTAAAATTATGTTACAAAATTTGGTTGATGTTTTAAGCAGTTTTTCCCAATTCTGTGTGCCTCGTGTTTTTTATTTTTTATTTTTATTTTTTTATTTATTTAACTTAATACTCTTGCCACTTTTGGGCAAATTTCTTCTTTGGTTTCTCATTGCCTTTTTTTTTTTTTTTTTTTAAGGAATAGAGCCATTAGTTCAGGTTTCCTTTTTTTGACATTTTGTTTATTTGGTTTCTCTTAATAAAAGCTATTATACAGTCAGCTTCAGTTGGGTAATTTTACAGAGTAAACCATTTTTCCATTTTCTTTAACAGTTTTAAAGCAACAACATAAAAACAAACAGGAAAATAAAATAAAATAAAAAAATAGCTCAGGTTTCAAAGGGTTAAATGGATTTTAGTATATTTCTGAGTTTAATTTAATACTTTTACAGCATATAAAATACACTGTTTTGAATGTTTGACTTTGTCAGTATATTTTTTAAATACTCTTTGTTAGTTAAAAACTCACCAAGGAAAATTGTCAGTGAGCTTCTCGCTTTGGGAGACATCAAAGGTGAAAATAAAAGTGTCTTGAAAGCTTAAATGTCTCTGACTGTCATTGTTGGAACGAAACAAAGTACATTTACTCATTAACTCTTTACTCATTAACTCTTAAAACCTGGAATGTTTAATTAGCAGCTTGGTAACAAATGTTGCATAAATTGCAAGAAATCAGTAGATTGTGGAAATAATTTTTATAAAAGCGAAGAAAAAAATGAAATATCTTTATGACATCTTGAATATATATAAAGCAAAATTTTAAATTATATATATATATATATATAAAATTAAAAATTTTGCTTATATTCGGGCCATGGTTTGGTCAGTAGCTTGTTGTTTTCCTGCATGTTTTTGACAGAAAGGGTTAACAATAACTTTTGCTATCAAAAATGACATCACAGCACTAAAAAAAACCAACCTGCGATTTAATAATTAAAAATTATTATATATATATAAAATTTGGGTCGCTGAAAAGTTAAACAAAAAAAAATCAAGCATTAAATGTAAATGTTACACGTTATATCTTAATGTTAAGTATATGGTCTGGATTTTTTTTTTTTTATAATAATAATAAATAACATCCCAAAGGTTAACTAAGGGAGTAAAATGAGTTTAAGGTTTTTACAGCGGGTGCGCGCGCTCTTGAACGCGCCCCAGTTTCAGTTTCAGCAGACAGCCGGGGATTCTGGTGACGTCACACAGGAAAGTACACACACTGACGCTGCTGCCGCCGCATCGACCCGAAAACAACCGAAAACACCGGACAGCACGCAGCTACACCGACACCACGGCTCATGACACCCCGTCGTAGAAACACCAGGTAAGTCTCCGAAGTCTCTCTGAAAACAAAAACATTTATTTAAACAGCGCACGAGCGGCGTCAAAGCCTTCATTTCCTAATGCTAGCGAGCTGGCGCCGTCTGTTTCCTGGAAAGTACAGGGCTGTCGTTGGTTGGCTAAACTGTTTTAGCCAACGTAGCTAATTTAGATAAATTAATTGTTTTGAAAGCGTATTTGTCATATCTGTGTTATTCAGTCAAAAATACTACATTTGTGGTTTTCACACAACAGTTGTGGGGGGAAAATGACGTCGGTAATGTGGAAGCAGCGATGTAATGAGACATTAGCTTGGCAGGTGTTCCAGGATGTAGCCGCATCCCGGAGTTGTTCAGCTTGCTTGCTAGACAGGAATTCAAACAACGCAATCAATTTAGGCTGCAACTAACGATTATAGTCGGTACCGGTAACCTGTAGATTACCGTATGGTCTAGATTAATAATTTGTTTTTTAAAATATTCGAAAACATCGATAAAAACCTGTTTACAATGTTAGAACCCGAAGAGACTTAATGAAATGTGCTGTTTTTGTCCAACCAGCATCCCCAAAAATCTAAACACAAATATTACATTTAATATCACGTAAGACTAAGAAAGCAGCAAATCCTCACATCCTGAACTTGGAAATATGACCTCTATATTCATGAGTGTATACATGAGTGTTAAACTCTCTTGGTATTTTAAAAAGGTAAATTAAAGACCTGTTTTTTCAATCTGGCTTCTTACAAGGGGTTAACAAGTTTAACAATCTTTTTTTTATTAAATTATTATTTATTTTAATATTTATTTATTTATTATTCTAATTTATTTATTTCTATTTTAATTGTTCTATAGACCTTTACTTATGTCTTTTTTGTTTGTGGTTTTTCTTTTTTTTTAAAAAAACTTTTTAAATATATTTTATTGTCTCATCGTCACTGTAATATTGTAGTCTTGCAAAACTTAATGTACAGTTTGGATTTCCTTTTGATTTTTTAAGATTTAAAATGTACAAGTACAAAACATCAGGTAAATGATACAGGACAGGTACCAAAACAACATATCTTAAAGATATATATGTATGAAGAATATAAATGAAAAATATTAAATGCGGATAAAGAGACTTTAAAATAAATAAGTAAAGAAGTGAAAATACATATAAAAATAGAGATAAACTGGGGTACAGGCATACAGAAAAGGAGGTATATTCAGTCAGAGGATTCAGGGAAGAAAGATGTATAATTTTCAAAAAAAAGTGGATATATTGACATCAGTTTTTGTTGTCGACCAAATGAGTTGTTATATATTGGCAGAATGGGTATTGGCAAAAAAAATCCAGTCTTATGCATCCCTATGTCATCCTTTAAATTGTGTCTGTAACAGTTTTGAAATGTAAAGCACTTTGGACTGCATATTTGTATGAAAGGTGAGTTGGCATTTTTTGCTTGAAAAACAACTTAAATTACTTTCCATCAAAATAGTTGCTAGTAATTTTTCTGTGGATTAAATAATTGATTTATTGACTAATGATTGCAGCTCTATTTGTGACCACAAATGCCTCTGAAATAAATATGATGCATTTTAGTTTACCTTGTCATGTTAATGTTTTCTTTTATTTTTATTATACCTGCAGTTTGGTCCAGCTTGTGTTGCAATAATGGAGAAACCGCCCTTCAGGCAGAACCAGAACTGCGGAGACTGGGAGCTGAAAGAGAGGCTGGGAATGGGCGGTTTTGCCCACGTGTACCTGTACCAACATCATGTGAGTGTAGAGCCATGTCAGTCTGCCGCTGTAGACGTGAGACACTAAACCAGTATCCTAAATGTGTCACTACTCACCTATTTTCTGTTAAGATTAATAACAGTACTCGTATTTGTTGTGATATTTTATGAAGACATATGTGGTATAACTCCTCCAAAACTACACACAAACTTCTATTTTGTTATGCTTTTATGCACTGATATAATAAAGAGGTTTGTGTTTGTCTGTTTTGTAGGAAACAAATGAAAAACTAGCTGTGAAAATGTGCCGTCTGGAGCTCACACCGAGAAACAAGGACAGATGGAGCAGAGAAATCCAGATCATGAGAAAGTATGACTTATTTTTTATACATCTTCTTTCTTTCTGGGACATTTATGTAGCACATTGAATGACCCGTAGGGACTGTTTGGTGCATTTTACACACTTGTCACTCTTCTTTTTTTTTCTTTCTTTTTTTTTTAATTAATTTTGGCTGTGTTCATCCATATCGCATACATTTTGGAAAGACTATGTATATTTGTTTAATGTTGGACTTCACAGCGCAGCTTGTATAATAAGGCTAAAATTCATACAGTATAGTGTAAAAAATGCACCATTGAAACCCATTCAAACTGACATTTTTGATCCCACAGCCATCAAAGCATAAAATCATGCACTGTATTATTTCTTCGTGTCATTCTCGGCTTTTGCCTTGAAATTTGTT
Organism: Plectropomus leopardus; assembly: GCF_008729295.1. Classification (NCBI taxonomy): domain Eukaryota; kingdom Metazoa; phylum Chordata; class Actinopteri; order Perciformes; family Serranidae; genus Plectropomus; species Plectropomus leopardus. The sequence goes on from NC_056481.1 coordinate 3,199,326, forward strand.
ATTTTTATTAAGAAAACACATGCTGTTTCCACTAGGTGCACTGTTTCAGTCAATGCTGCTTTGCATGCAGTATATTGAAAATAATTATTTTTTTCGTGTTTTTTAAAATCTAAAAACATAGTGGCATCATGAAAAAAACCTGGCATTTAAATGGTTAAAATTCTTAATATAAAAAATTCTTAAAATATTTTATATTTATGATTAGGACTGATGTTGGTTAAAAAATGAACTCAATGAAAGTAGAAAATAATATAACAAATCATATTTTTTGATTATAAAAAGTGCATTTTGTGTGCAGAGCGATACGATATTAAAGCGGGCCCTAAAGGGTTAAAGACATTACACATTAATGTTCTGCTATCATCATGACAACACCTATTCAAAGTTATTATTATAATCAAAGTTATATTAACCAAAGATGAATTATGACGTCTCTCATGTGTTGTAGTGGTGGATGACTTTGCAAAACCTTTTTGGGGATCATTAAATAGTGATGTGGGACCGACTCGTCCTTCTGTCCCTCTCAGGTTGAATCACATCAATGTGGTGACGGCGCGAGACGTCCCGGAGGAAATGACACACATCGCCCTGAACGATCTCCCGCTGTTGGCCATGGAGTACTGCTCCAGGGGAGACCTGAGGAAGGTGAGGGACTCCCGGAAACTTTTTTTTTGTGTTTTGTTTTTTTTCCATTCACACTAAGAGAGCAGTTTATTTACTCCCCAAAATGTAGCGTAGATGAGGAAAAATGTTTCTGATGTCTTTTTTTTAACAGCAAATGTGAGAAATTGTCCAGTTAGTTTGAGTTCACCTGCAGAGCAGCAGCGCTTCACTCAACTCCTGTATCAGCCTCGATTAGGACGGGAGTTAAGATTTTATTAAAACCAACGGCGCTGTCATTTCTATTGACCTGATGCTTTATTGGTTCTTTTATTGGTTCCTGATGAGTTTTCTGAATGGAAAAAAAGTAGTCCTACAGAGGTTTTCAGCTTCACTATTATTCCGTTGCTTGGCAATAGGGCAGGACCCAAATATTAGGCTATTCGAGGATTTTTTATTGGGTAGGTATTCGGTTTTCTTTTTTTTTTTTTGCATAAGACAAAGCATTTCAGTGTTTGTGATCCTGCTGCTGCGCCTGTCACACACACAGTGACAGGAACGATAATTTTACACGTTTATTAACGGGTTTATTAAGTAACGAGGCCATTTCTGCGTCCGTGTGAGCAGCACCATAATGAAAACACGTGAGCCCCGCCCACAGTTTACCCCGATCAGATCTGTCTGCTGCAGCAGAGTCGGTGAATTCTTCCATAAAGTGAAGACACTTAACATTTCAGACACACAACAATATTTAACAGACTTATTTAGAGCACTGGATGTAGATTCTTGCACCGCGTACTGAGTTTTTTTTTTAACTTTACAAACTATAAGGTATTATAGTCTTATTTTACCGGCCCCTTTCTCAGAACATGCAGAAACGAAAGAAATAGCCCCCTGAGGGTTAATTGTCATCAGACAGGTAGCTGATGGGTCGTGAGATTGTCATTTTACAGACACTAAAAGCAGCACCGTTGTTATCGTACTGTGTGAAGTGAAGCCTTGTTTTGGACTCCTTCTTGTTGCAAGTTTCCAGCGGCGTAGACGCATGAGTTGCATTGCCCAAATGTCGGGGGAAAAAAACATGCTAGCATCGATAAAAGGAATCGACAAGCTGGAGGTTTTAGATGATTGAAATAGCTCAGACAGTTTGGGACCTCTACTTTCCATCTGTGAGCCGATACGAGTTTCACATTTTTCTTTGTTCATCATCTGCAGAGACTTAAGATCGCCACACAGTCAGTGAAAAAGTAAAAGTGAAAGTGTTGGCGTCTGATTCAAAAGTAGTTTAAGTGACAAACATTCAGCCAGGAGCCTCGGAGGAGCCAACAGACGAGATTTACTGCAGATTTGATAAAACCATGTTTGTTTTTGTTACAGATGCTGAGCAAACCTGAAAACTGCTGCGGCCTGAAAGAGAGCGAAGTGCTTTCATTACTCAACGACGTCGGTGCGTCCAGTCTCTCTCTCTCTCTGTGCTGCTTGTTCATTCAGACGTGTGGGTTGTTTTTTTTTTTTAAGAAGCTCATCACTCAGGTAAACCTTGTGTGTTCTGCTGCAGGATCCGGTATCCAGTATCTGCACGAAAACAAGATCATCCACAGAGACCTTAAACCTGAAAACATTGTGCTGCAAGACATCAACGGGAAGGTAAGCTGACACTTTCTCTTTTTTTTCCGGTTTAACTTTACATCTTGAAGAAATTGTGTGACATTTATCTTTTTTTGCAGCTTGTTCATAAAATCATTGACCTGGGCTACGCTAAAGACCTGGACCAGGGCAGTCTGTGTACCTCCTTCGTTGGCACGCTTCAGTACCTGGTGAGCAAACAGTCTTTTCTCTCTCCTTAGGTAATCCCAGCTCTGCGTCATCTATTAATTCAGCTAATTATGTTTTGAATTCCCGTGATCTTCATTCTGCTCTCACACACGTAGACACGACAGATAACATTGCTTTCGATCAGTTTAATTAAATTCAAAACTTTATGAAAGACTCTGCTCATAGGGAGGTCCATGTACAATAAAACACACTAATATTCACAAAATAACATGAAAAAGAAGCACAGAAAAAAAAAGTAAAATAAAATATATCAAAATATATTTAAAAAAATCTTTCTGAAGTGACTCTGAGAGTCATTTACAGCAAGTTCCCTGAAACTTTTTTTTAATATAAAGTCAAGTGAAAATTTCAATAAAACATGAATAAATAAAAACACATAGTATAGCATGTAGAAAAAACAGCCAAAAAACTTGTTTGTCAAAAAAGTCATAGTATAGCATGTCGAAAAACACTATAGTATAACATGTTGAAAAAACATCTGAAAAACTTTTAAATGCCTTTAGCAAAAGTTTATTAAAACTTTTGCTAAAGGCAATCAACAACACGTTACCTTTTGCATGTAACCTAAAACACTGACTGAGTGCATCATGATCAGCGGAGAGATCACTGCTGACGTCGCGGCTCAGGTATTTAATCTCATCACACACCTTGAGAGCTGTATCAGACATCAAATCAAATCAAACATATCGTGCACTTTTTCTCTGCAGGCTCCGGAGCTGTTTGAGAATAAGCCGTACACTGTTACCGTGGACTACTGGAGCTTCGGCACGATGGTCTTTGAATGCAGTTGCGGTTTCCGTCCGTTCCTGCACAACCTTCAGCCCGTGCAGTGGTGAGCTGACCTCATAAAACTTAATGACATGTTAATGTGGTGATTCATTTCATCAGGTAGATAAAAGCATATTAGCTCATAAATGAGAAGAGTCACCCTGATTCACCTCGTCAGTCTGCAGCAGGCTGAGTGACAGCGAAGACCTGAGGCAGAGACACCGAGTGACGTCAAAGAGACAGGTGCATGCTGGTGAAAACAACGGGACGTTTGTTGTTTCAGTTTGGTCGATGATTTGGCCGCTCACCAGCACAGTGACACACAGTTCATGGAGGCAGTTTAAGCATTTTAAAACCCTCAGCGCCTGATTCCAAAATTTGTGTCAGAGGTCGTAGTCTTGATGTCCAACTTTGCTAATTAAAATAGGACCTAAAGGGAGTCAATTCAAGCAGAGCCAAACATGCAGCGAAAAAGAGGCAGATCCAGTTTAACTGATTCTCTGGCAACATTATTTTTTCCTGTTTACATCCCAAATCTCCCAAATTATAATAGCTGTAATTACAAAACTTAGAGCATGGTGCGCTATCACTTTTTTCGACCAGGTGGGATCTACCACAGTCGTCTCCATTTAGTCTTTTTTATGTGTTTAACTCATGAGGATTGAAAAGCATTAAAAGTGCATTCACTGCCACGCCTGTAGGATTTCTTCCATTAGGTGAAATGACAAGATTTAAGTAAATTACATATATATGCAACACAATTAAGAAAACTGAGGCATGAAGCAAAATAATGAGTGCCAGCAGGCGGCGCCAAAAGACAGAAAATACCAGAGCAAAAACCATTTACAAAACAGAAGTGAGGCAGCTGCACCAGCACCGAGTACGTTAGACAGGTATCATTCCTGCATGAAAAAATGCAGTTTATTAAAAATCTTTACAACATCGAGAAAGTTCTACAAGTGTTCAGTGCCATCGTTTTCTGGGAATAGTTGGGAAAAAAAGCAACAACTCAATTTTGAAGTTTTTTTTGCATGAGCCTACTGCTTAGCTTTTCTGCTTTGTATAAAGAATAAACAGGAATCAGTTAAATGTAAAGTCTCTATCATCGTCATCGTCATCATCCTCTCTTTTTTTATCCACAGGGCCAGCAAAGTGAGGAATAAAGGTCCAAAAGACATCATGGCTGTAGAAGAACTGAACGGAGAAGTCCGGTTCTCCACACACCTCCCCTACCCCAACAATCTCAGCAGGTCAGGACCCCGTCACTGCCAAAAATACACCTCTTCAAACACTGCAATGAGAGCAAGAGTTCACTGTTGTCCATTAGTCACTCGAATGAAAGAGAAAACAGACGAGAGCCGCAGGCTGCGTGTCTGCTGCCAGTTTCTCTCCTTGAACACATTTTAATTGCTGGTATTTAGGACGCTGTTGGAGCCGATGGAGGCTCTGCTGCAGCTGATGTTAAAGTGGGATCCCGTCCAGAGAGGAGGCAAAGTCAGCTCCGACACTAAGAGGCCCATGTGCTTTGAAGTGCTGGAGCAGATACTGAGCATGAAGGTGAGTTTCTGCCAGTTTCATCTCAACGTTCAGCCGTCATCAGTGCTTTGAGCCACTTGTATCTGGGTCAGCCGGCATTTACATTTTTTCTCTATTAACTGATAGACGTCTTTTCTAAAATGTTATTATGAGCCATGAAGAGCTTTAATTTTTTAATGAAATAATAATGATAAAATCACTGTCTGACGAGAGAATGAGTAAACAAGATTAGCATTCTGAACATTTAAATGTCAGCCTTCAGTTTTTGACAGGTTTTTTTTTCATATTTGGTGTTGTGAACAAATAATGATGCACAACATGTTTGTTCACTCATTGGAAGTGACGTTGCATTCTGAAAAGAAGAATAAGTTAAGTAAAAAAGGCGATGTCTTTGCTTCTGCTGCATCAGTTTTAATCCTTTTTAACCATTAGGGACTGTTTGCACATTTTAGGCACTTTTCATTCTTCATTTTTTGATACTTTTAGCTGTGTTCATGCAGATGGCATACATTTTAGCAAGATTGTGTATTTTTGTTTTAATTTTGTAACTTCCAGCTCAGCTCCTGCAATAAGTCTAAAATAAACTAAATCGTTTCATTCAGCGCAAAAATGTTCTATTGAAACCCATTCAAACAGCCATCAAAGTATAAAAACATTTGTTTTATTACTTCATTCTGGGCTTTTGCCATGGAATTTGTAATTTTTACTATTTATCGTCTGATGATGTCATAATTACCATATTCGGTTATGGAGAAAATACACGTGATTTCATGTCTTAAAGTGCTCTCAGAGTTAAACTGTCACATCTTGAGTCAACATGATAAAGTTCTCACAAGTTTTTCTGGCCTTCGGTATATCAGATGTTTCAGTAAACAATGAGCAAAACTCAATCTTAAAAAGTTCTTGTCCCGTGTGTCCTCAGGTGGTCCACATCCTGAACATGACCACGGCTCAGGTCCACTCCTTCCAGCTGACGCCGGACGAAAGTCTCCACAGTCTGCAGAAGCGCATCGAGGCCGAGACCAAGATCGAAGTGGTGAACCAGGAGCTGCTGCAGGAGACGGGAGTGTCGCTGGATCCCAGGAAGCCCGCTGCGCAGTGTGTGCTCGAGGGAGTGGTAAGCTGATAGACGTTTAACTGAAAGACAAAACAATTTAAATCGCTAAATGACTGCTGTAATTTCCTTCTAATTCCCTTAAAATACCTTAAGTTGAACGCTTGCTGGGGTTGGGTGATTGGACGGTTGTATCAGCTATCACGACTGGCTGAGAATTTCACTGTTTATGTTTTTTGGCATGATTTTTACCCTTTTATTTTGTAATTAAATGCTCTGTTGCACATACACCTGCAGGAGTACGCTGGCAGGTGCTAATGGTGGCCTCCCAACACCAGTCACAGGTTATATTTGACCTGATAAAAGTCCAGCACAGATACAAACCACACATTTTTGATGATGGAACAACATTTCTGTTGTTCTTAAAACCTTCATCAGTGTGTGTTCTGCTGGTTTTAGGGGTTTAAGACACCGACCATATGATTATCAGCATCCCCAAAAGGTGTTCAGTCCTGGACCTGGACTGCATTTTATTGCCTATTGCTAATAAGGCAAAACAACCAAACCATTTTATTAAGAAAAAACTTGTCACAGCTAAGGAAGAGCAATATGATGGTACACGCTGTGCAACAATAAAATGGTGTCCATTGGTACAGATTTGGAAATACCGTTGCTACTGTGGGAGCTTGTCAGGGCAGACCGTAGCAAATCAGGGCTGGATTTTTGCGTGATCACATGATCTCCTGATCTCACCAATCCAGCATGATTTGGGGGACTTGGAGGGGGAGTATAAATACATAATAAAACCTGTAACACTTGAAATAATTGTCCTCAGGAACCTTAAATATTCGATTGTGAAGATTTTACTGTTTCCTTGTCTCATGTGAGATGTTTGTATGGAAGTTTCAAATAAAATAGTAATAGTAGTCCACTTTATAAGTGTTTTTTTTACTTCTCTCCTGTGTAGAGAGGGTGGGACAGCTACATCGTCTACCTGTTTGACAAGAGCATCACCAAGTACTCAGGTCCGCTCAGTGCCAGACAGCTGCCTGATAAAGTCAACACTATAGGTGAGTCTACTTTAAGATTTGCCTGCTGATTTAGTTCACCTTGATGCTTCGTTTGAATATATTAAACTTGTTCCAGGTTGCGCTCATGCTTCTTTCTTTCTCTTAGCTTGTCAGGTGTAACAACTATTTTATAACAAATTAGATATTTTACTGCGATGAACTCTGGTGACAACTTAATCCGCTGAGAGGCAACATTGTGTTTGTCCACTCTGTTTAACACAAAGTGCATCTCTCACGGATCTTGATTTAACTTTGCAGTCCAAGAAGCAAAGACGCAGCTGCCTCTGGTGGTGCTGAAGAAGGTTTGGGGTGAAGCAGTGAGCTACATCTGTGGGCTGAAGGACGACTACAGCCGGCTCTTCCAAGGACAGAGGGCTGCTATGTGAGTCTCGAGATGTAATCTGTTACTGCTTTACTACAAAACATGATGTATTCAGTTCAAATTCAGGTCTTTTACTTGTAAATCTAACGGTGTAGTAGATAAAATGTGCTTCACACCTTTGTGGTTTTACAATTTACATTAGTGGGGATGTGACCTGAGCATCGTCTCTGATGGTGCTTTTTTTTTTGTTTAACCCTTAATCGTCTCCTTCCTCCCCTCCAGGTTGAGTCTCCTGCGCTACAACACCAACCTGACCAGGTGTAAGAACAGCATGTTCGGCTTCTCTCAGCAGCTAAAGGCCAAGCTGGACTTCTTCAAGAGCAGCATCCAGTACGACCTGGAAAAATACAGCGATCAGATGCATTATGGCATATGTGAGTGATTGTTTGAATTTTATGTTTGACCCTCTAATGGAGAACATATGAGAATATATAAATAACTAGATGTTTGTTTAAAGCCTCTGAAAAGATGCTGAAAGCCTGGCAGGAGAACGAGGAGCGAGCTGCTGCGTTTGCACAGGTAATGCACGTTTTTAAAACAGTATATTTGAGTTGTGTTAGTGTGGTGTTTCTCAGTATGAATCCTAATCCTGGGTGTGATTCCTGCTTTGTCCTGCAGGTGGCAGAGGTGAGCCATCTGGACGATGAGATCATGGCGCTGCACTCGGAGATAGTTGAACTTCAGAGGAGTCCGTACGCTCGACGCCAAGGAGACAAGATGGAGCAGCTGTGAGTGTTAATGTGGTTTGATACTACAATAAGTCATCTGCACAGTTATCATCGAGTACAATTTCTTCTTCGTTTTGTTGATTTGAAAGAAAATAGATGATGATGTGATGCTTTCTGCTGTTGTTTTGGCTAAACCTGAATGTTCCTCTTGTGTTGGTTTGTAAAAAGCTGTACATAATAATGTGTGCAGAAAAGTGACTCATGATTTTTGTGACATCTGACATTTTAATCAAGCAACATTAACTGGTCAGATTTGCCCCTTTTACACAGGAAATATTTGAAGAATCATTCGAAGTGAATGTTTACAGAACAGTTTTATATTCAGTAATGAAGCAAGTCAAAGTTTTACACCGTCAATTTGTAACACGGAGTAAATGAAAGATTGTAAACACAGTAACTGTGGGGAATATTATTATAGCAGGATGCAGTCCGATAAAGTACAATACATCCTTTTGGTGTTGCTTTAATATAAATGAGCCAAATCTTACGCCACCGTAACTACATCGAAACTCCTGTCATTCCTGTTTTCACCCTGACAGTACTGATGCACATCCCCCAGGCCTCTGTGAAAATTTTACACAAGTCACTTTGTTTACTTGTATGCTTTTTTTTGTTTAGTAAATTCTGGGAATTTACCTAAATAAAATCCCCCTCTGTGTAAAAGCAGTGTCTGGTGTCGCTTGGTGCCATGGGGCACACAGACCAGTGGGGACAGACGTCTAACGGCACTTTAAACAGACTGCATCTCACAATAATCTGCTGTTTGTAAGACCACAGAAAGAACTGCGGTCAGCTCTTATTTTCTCAAGAGTGTTACAGTTTTATATTTTATTTTGGCCTCTTGCAAAGCTGCAGAATTCAGTCTTGCAAATACTAATAAAAATGTGGCTATTTTGTTTTATTGCAGAGAAGAAAAAGCGATCGAGCTCTACAAGCAGCTGAAGATGAAATGCAAAAGTAAGAAACATCTTCATCAAAATTGTTGTCAATTTAGTGGCTGACTTGATGCCAATGCATTTGTTAAATGGGAGTTCAGTGGTTAATGTGCTGCTTCCCTCTCAGTACCGGAGCCAGACGTGAGCAGTGACAGCTCTGAGATGGTGAAGGCCATCATCCAGACGGTCCAGAACCAAGACAAGGTCCTTAAAGACCTGTACACACACCTCAGGTGAGAGTCCAACACTCCTCAGACAATCAGTGTGTTACTCTGAAAATGACAGCTCTGAATTCACTTTGAACTTCTCCACAGCTGCGTTTACGTGCACACTTTTTCTCAATCTGACTGAAAATTTCGGGTCAGCTGTCTACATGGGATGTCCACTCATACGATCTGGTGTTTACATGCGCCGACGCTGAAGTCAAACTGATGACTAAAATTTATATTGATCGTCTGTTCAGCACAGTATCATCATTATCATCATTTTCATATTTATTTGCTTATTTATTTATGTATTATTATCTATGTTGCGTATAAATTCCCCGATTTATTTAATATCCCATTTTATTTTTCATTTTACACATTTATTTATTCATTTTTTAATTTCTTGATTGGTCAATTATTTATGCAGTTATTTATTTGTTTTTTTGCCTCCCCCTCCATTTATTTCCTCAAACATATTTACCTCTCTTTTTCCTTTTCCGCCTACATTTCCACATGCATTTCTTATTGCTCATGTGCGTACAGAGCATGTGCACAAAGAACGCAGCCGGAGATGAATCAGCGTCATTGTTTGCATGATACAAATTTTCTTTTTATCGATTTACGAAAAGTTTCAAACTCTGGGCCTGTTTAAGCTGATTCACTTTAATCTGTTTGGGCTTTTGCACCTATTCTAATCAGATCAGTGGGCTCCATGTAGACGTACATCATAATGCTGTATGTTAACGTCTCCTCCTGACAGTAAGATCCTGATCAGCAAACAGAAGATCATCGACTTGTTTCCACGCATTGAGAAAACTCTGGAGAGCATCAAGGATGCCGACAACACAGTGATGCAGATGCAGATCAAGAGACAAAGAGAGTTCTGGCATTTACTGAAGATCGCCTGTGTAAGTGTTTTTTCTGTTATGCAGTACGATGGATGCATGCGGGCTGATGTATATCAGATTTATCTCCTGTAATTGAATTAAACCTCACTGTCCTGGGGCTGCAGTTAATGATTATTTTCATTATCAGCTTTCGGTGAATGACTCCCCTGATTAATTGATTAATCTTTGGTCTACAAAATGTCTTTAAATAATTTAAGTAATTGTCCATTTCAACATCTTAAAGCCCAAAATGATGCCTTTGTTGGTCCTGTTTTTCCATGATGTGTTGGACTCGGTGTATCACCAAATGTGACAAGAATTTGCGTCTCCATTATAACATACTTGTCGAGAGTGTTTAAAAGTTACATTTAAAAGTGTCGGGCTGATCCACAGCTGCCAGTGCTTTTCCATCACACAGCAGGCAGGTAAAAGTGTTCACCTGTCTGAGGTGAGTTGTTTTCAGAGGTGCATGAAGAGCCCTTTGGTGACGCCTGGATTTAAAAGTACATGTGATGGTCGGTCGCGTGCGTGTTGGTCACACGCAATGACAGGTACTTTGTTGGAAAACCTCGCAGGAGCGAGACAGTTTGTAAAACTGCTCCAGTCGTAACGGGCTGTCGGACGGTCGGACATGTCCACGCTGGAGCAGGTCGGAAATGTAATATCATAATGAAAATATCATGTTATTATGATCATTTTAATTCAGTTTACATTTAAGCCATTATTTCCCTGCTCATGATCCTGAATTGTGCAGTAATTTGGAAAGTCAAACAGTCTCTGTTGAATTTTCTGTCAGTTGTTTTAGCTCCACACTGTCATCTCGTGTTTGAGTCTGCAGCTCGTAAGTCAGCTCCGGTACTTTCTGTTCTGTTGCCTCCGCAGACTTGGCTCCTCTAACTGACCACAAACAGACAGCGTGAGGATGAGCTGCCTGCATTCCTCTCTGCAGGAGAAACACAGTGTGTTTATTATTCCTGCATGTTTCTGTCTCCTTCAGGCTCAAAACTCCTCACGAAACTCGATAGCGGCCAGTCCCGAGTCGTCCAACCTGCTGCAGGTCTCTCAGTGGTCCCAGTCGGCTCAACCTGTCAGCTCCCCACATCCCCTCACCTCCCTGCCCGGGCCAAACGACAGGTAACGGATCCATTCGCTGAGTCATTCAGAGCAGTCATGTGACTCACGATATATTGATTTAATCGCAGTGTTAACGGAGAACACAAAATAATTTAACTTTAAGGCATTTAAGTGGCGTGTAGAGAACTTGTCTTGCATGTTTTCTGTCTAATGGCTCCTAAAGGACCACTGATCAAACAACAAATCTTTGCTGATAATGATCAGTGATCAGGAGCACCCTTAACTTAATGTGCTGCTGCATTATTATTACCCCTCGACAGTTTTTACATCCCAAATAAGACAGAACCTTGTTACTTCGATGTCGTCTTTATGTTGTTTATCGTCTTCATGCTACAGTCGTGTAAATATAGTTGGACGGGGTTTTTTAGGTCAGTGCGTTTTCTCCCCGAGGCGTTCCTCTCTATAATAGTAAATACATTGTACATGTGATGGAGGCGACATGTGATGACCTCGTAGCTAACAGGCCTCTCTGTTCTCTCTGTGTGTGTGTGTGTGTGTGTGTGTGTGTGTGTGTGTGTGTGTGTGTGTGTGTGTGTGTGTGTGTGTGTGTGTGTGTGTTTCCTTCAGTGATGCTGCACCGCGTCTGCTGCAGGAGAACCAGAAGTACCTCAGTCAGCTGACCAGCCTGATGCAGGAGGCGGCCGATGAACAGGCCAAAAGCATCGTGGTGAGTTCACTTGTTTTCACTTTTGTCTTTTTAATGCAAGTTTGTTATTGCAGTTTCAACTTAACAACAACGACAGACCAAAATATATATATTTTTGTGAAGGAACTGATGGTCACAGGACGATATGATTGAAGTGTTTAAAAAGCAACAAGTGATTCTTCAAAAATCTGCCACCTCATTCTGGTTTTTAAAAAAACTACAAAAGAAGTTCTAACAGGAAAATACATTTTCATACAACATACTTTTACACATTCAGATCTTGTAGCTAATCGGGCAGAAATGCAGACGCAGTCACGGTGTCTATACAGATCTACGAATTCAACTTCTGCTGATACCACAACTTAATGCTGACCCCATGCCAGCGATGCTCTTTTCCCCAAAATCTTTATAACTTCACTACTTTCTGTCACATGACGCCATATCTGAATAAGATGACTTCAGAAACGCTGAATCTTTGCAATAACAGATGCATCCCCTCTGAGGTAACATCAGTGTTCTGGTGTTTAACGGTCGACTCATTGCAAACAATCTTGCAAAAATGATTTGGGGTCACTTGAAAGAGCATCTTTTTAAAGTGTTTGCACTTTTTACACGACTAAAATGAGTCAGCCTTTTTTTCAAACAGGAGGCAAAGAAGCTGTCAAAGATTGGTGTGGTAATGTGCACCAAACAGCGTCTTCCAGGACCGAGCTTTTGTTTTCTTGTGATAACAGGTTTATTATCTTATATTCTCGTGATAAATCTCGTTTCCTCAGTGATGAAAATGATAAGCTCGTGATCTCAAGATAAAGAAATGCAAAATTATAATCGTAGAACGGTCATTTTAGGTTTCTGTACTTTAAAAATCCAACAGATTGTGCACAAAAAATGTCTCACCTAAAAAACTAACATGATTTTAGGAGTATGAACACATTTTTCACACAGATGAGGAAGTTTTTACTTGTGAGTTTCTTACGTTTTTATACCGGGTTTTTTTTTTGTTTATGTTCAGACATTTTGAATTATATTTTGTTTGATTCTGGTTTTAAATCTCAGCCTTTAACATGATGGTGGTTTTCCTCTTTCAAGGACCAAGACTGGAGCTGGACGAAATACGAAACTTTAACGACAAAATTAAAAAAGAGAAATGCGTGAAGCGTTGTGTTGCGTCCTTCCATCCCCGCCGGTGCTCCGAGTAACACTAAAGACCGTGAGCTGCTGAAACGAGCAGAAAAATAACTCTGCAGTTGTACATGGACTCGGGATAAAAAAAATGTCTCTGAAGACGGACACGCTCCGTGGTGTCCGTCCACTCCCGTCGTCTCACGTGGTGGAAAGCTTGATGAATATTCTTGTTTTTATATAAGAGAAAACAACGAAGCTGTGTCACTTCTTTTTCCTTTTGATGCACAAAACACATCCTTCATTTTCACTGTTTAGAGCAAACTGTAGCAACAAGTCTGAGGATTTGATGTGGATTTATGACTCGAGAGACTGTTGGACAGAAACACGGGAGCGAGTCCAGCCGTGTGACATAACAGAAAAACACAGGAAGTGGTCGGGGGTGGGGGGGAGGGGGGGCGAGGAGGAAATTACAATCAAGCAAACAGCACTTTGATACTCCCATGTATCCTCTCTGTGAAGAGACGAGACGTTTCCAGGCTGCCAACAAATGTCGCAGGATTCAAGATTTAAACCTTTACTGTCGCTCATAATCATCGATATATTTCACTGTTCGCAGTCTGCGGTTTAGAGTCTCTGTACATGTTTGTGGGTTTTTTTGTTTTAAATAAAGTGTTATGTATCATAGGCACAGACGTGGCTGGCCATCATGTTTATGTCTTGTCCATACTGTACATCCGTCTTTTTAATTGTCTGCAAGTTACAAAAGGGGTTTTCTTGTCTTATTTATGAGCACGTTTAGTTTCACTGGATGCTTCGTGCTGCGTTCGTGTCACGGAGAGTTGGAACGATTAGTTGATAGCCAAGTTTTTACTCAAGTTCAGCGCAGATTTCAAACAAATTTACAGAAAATTCAGAGGAAGAAAATGGACATTTAGTGCGAGTTTCCGTCCCCTACTATTAAGAGAATATTGAAAGTTGGTGAAATAAACACTTTTGTCCAGAGCCGAGTCTGTAAACAACTGTAGAAGAAGAGGACGATAAAGGAGCTCAGAGAAAAGAAAACTGTCAGAGTCATCGTGGAAATCTGAGATTTGTGTTTGTTTTTTGTATAAATAAGAAAAAGGTTAAAGTTTCCACATCGTTACACACACACACACACACACACACGTTTTCAGTTCTTCAGTGGACGTTTTAAAGACTTTAACACTCACGTTTTTTGTTTGTTTTTGCAGTTTTTTTTCTCTTTAGGGTAATTAATGCACACATAAATACATGTTTTCTTAACCTTTTGTTTCTGTTATGAGCACTCTTACTCAAAATGCAAATACTATGTAGCGAAAAACCACCGTAATTCGAGAGTTTGTTTTCCTTTTGCACTGTGAATGAAGGCATCAACTAATCACGTTGTGCAGAACAGACGTCATATCGCAACTGTCACAAATTTGCATCGTTACCGATATAAATCGCGTCGATGCGGAAGTGTTTAGCATTTTCGTGTTGTTGATTCCTCACGCCACTGATTTGCCTTAAGACGCATTCTTTTTGTTCATGATTCATTATCTAAGTCTTCCTCCGTTATACTTTTATCACATTTTTGCTTTTATCAATAAACCAATTTTTCAGCCAATTGTAAAAAAAAACAATATTTTAAATTTTTTTCTCGTCTTCACACCTTTTTTTCACCTTAAATTGAGTCTAAAAACAGACGGAAATGCACTTTTTCAAGTAGCTTAAGGAAAAATAAATATGTTGAAATCATTCATTTGTAAACACGAATACTAAAACCCTCTCCAGTGTGAGCATTTGCTGCTTTTCTTTATTTTATGTGGCGGTACATTAAGTATTTTTTGGTTTCTGACACATCAAGCAGTTTAAGATGTCACCTTGAGCTCTGAGAAATGAGCATATTTAACTGCCTAATGACATCTGACAAAAAATAATTAATTTGTTAACAGAAAAAATAATAAGATTTATCAAAGATAGTCATTCAGCTGCTCTGGCGATTATTTTCTTGATTATTTGTTTAAATTTGTGTAGAAGATGTCAGAAAATAGTTAAAAATGCCTGTTTACATTTCCCAGAGCCCATTCGGATAACTCCATTTATACGACCAACAGTTAAAAACCCAAATATTTAAAACTTACTGTCATAAAATGGAGAAAAGCAGCAACATTTGAGAAGCTGTAACAAGAGAATATTCAGGGTTTTTTGTTTAAAAAAGATCAGTCAGTTAAAAATGGTGCCGAATTATCAGCTTATTGATAAATCAGCTGATCCTTTTAGCTTTAGTCATAAACAGACTGTTTCAGGTCTCTCTCATCTATCCATCTCTAACATGAACGCGGCGTTAATCACGCCGATGTGACACCGTTACGGTTTCCGTAAACCATCGTAGCACAGCCGGCGTCTCGGATCATCGATCAACAGTGAAATCAGAGTGAACGTTTGGAAACAGGAGAGTAAAAAGTTGAATGTGCCGCAGTAAAAACAGTCAGGAGGAAACTTTGGGCCGAGAGAAGTTAACCCTCTGAGTTGTATTTATGAAGTTAAAGTGCAATGAAAAAAAAAGATCTCTTTTGTATTTAAGAAATTAATTTGTCAGTTTTCTTTCCATTTAAATATTTTGTTTCCATCTGATGGTTTAAATTTGTCTCTGAATGTTTAATTTCTAGAAATGTCATTGTATAAAGATCAAATGTTTGCCTGGTAATAAAATAAAATGACTTCGGCATGTTTTTTTTTTCACTTCACTGTTTATTCTTTGAGCACGTTTGATAAATGAAATTTGGTTCAGACACTGATTTTCCACCCAAGATAAATTCTAAAACTTTTGGTGATCTCTGACCTTTCATCATGAATTCAGCATTTTAAGGTGTCCAATACTTCAGTTTATAAGCAAGTAATTACTGCAAAAGTAGTAGAACTTTGTTTTTAGTGCTTATACCTGCTAAACATCAGTATGTCAGTATTTTCACTGTGAGCATGCTTCTTTTAGCATTTACCTCAAAGCACTGCGGTGCCAAAGTAAGTCAGAAGAGTCTGGATTAACTAATACAGTTTTTTTATGTTGTCTTTAACTGGGCGCAATATCCCAAGACCGCCTTGAGGGAATTTCTTCAAATTTGGCACAAACATTCACTTATACTCAATGAATTGTGGATTTCGGTGGTCAAAGGTCGAGGCCACTTAACCCTGTCTGTCTAATTCTTGTCACCGCGATATCTCAAGAACACATGAGAGATTTTTTTTCAAATTTGTCACAAACGTTCATGCTAGGTCAAAGATGAACTGATTAGATTTTGGTGGTCAAATCTCACTGTGACCCCGTCTGTCGCAAAATCTCTGTACAGCCTTCCAGGAATTTCTTCAGATTTGGCGCAAACGTCCACTTGTACTCAATGATGAACTCGGCAGATTTTGACGGTCAAACGGGAAGGTCACTCTTAACCTTGTCTAATTCTTGTGACCATGATATTTCAAAAACACCACAAATGATTTTTTTTTTTTTTTTCAAATTTGGCACAAATGTTCGTTTTAAGATGAGGATAAACTGGTGAGAATTTGGCGGACAAAGGACACTGAGCCCATTTGGCACAAACGTCAAGGTTGCTGTGACCTCACAGAACATGTTTTTGGGAAACATGTTTTCCAAAAAAACATGGTTTTTTTTGTCCTATGCTAATTATGACAAAAATTTCACACAAAGTCTAACAGGATAAAATGATAAAGTGATGACATTTTATATTTTATATTATATTACAGTACTCTGTTAGTATTCACACTTCTGAACCCTTATCAATACTTGTTCCAGGTACTTGCATGTTTGCCTTCTGTACATGGCGACTGTAGAAGGATGTGTTGTTTATTTTTAATCCTTTTTGTTGTAGGGAAGTTTATTTAAGCACGTAGTACTCGTTGCAACAGTTGGCGTCGAAACTCGTCCACTACGAGGTTGAGGACCCGCATCGTGTGTAGACATAAACAGCTCATCCTAAGGTAAGAAAAACACAACCATTACATTTTCACGTGATTATACACTGAAGAGACATTATATTATATTTCTGTCAATATAGTCCCCTAAATCCTGCACACTGGAGTAATAGTTTGAGGAACTTGTACTTTGAGTATTTGAATTTTATGCAACTTATGCAACCTTTACTCTGAGGTACATATTGTGTTTTCTAACTTTAGTTATTTTGCAGATTTAAATTATTGATAGAAAATAGAAATTAACTAAAAAGTTTCAATTTATTTTTATAGATTAAACTACTAGGATGTGTATAAAGTAATTAAAATTAGCTCCACCTTCACAGTGATGAACACATTAATGCATGAATAATTATTGGAATATAAAAATATAGTTTATATTATTCTGTAAGTGGAAATTCTGCATAATGAGTACTTTTAATTTTGGCACTTTAAGTACTTTTTCAATGCCAATGTTTTTCTACTTATACTTAAGTAAGAGTTTGAATAGAGGAGTTTTACTTGTTGCAAAGTATTTGTACACAGTTGTATTAATACTTTAACCTATGTAATGGACTTGAGTACTTCTTTCTCCACCACTGCCCAAACAGAACACAATTTATTTAACTGTCTAAAATAAGGATCATAACAATTAATCGCTGATTGATTAATCAGTTGTTAAGAATTTAACGTGAAATTTAATCGATTAATGGATTGTCTGTTTAATGCTGTCAGCGCGTACGCACTCTGTTCCTGCGAGCTTTGATTGAAAAAAAAAATTATTTGGTATTTTTTGAGATAAGCAGCGTTTCCATGTTTTTTCAAATGACGATTAATCGATCGTTAATTTGACCAATAATTAATGACGGGAAGTGCTCATGGTTTACAGATCAAATTTAAAGGAGCAGCGACTTTATGACGTTGGATTGGATTAAAAAGGTGACGAAAGTTGCTGCACCTCCTACGTGCTTCATTTTTTCAAAGGATTTCATAACAAGTGAGTTTAATGTGACCTCTGTGTTCACGCGCCTGTTGTCATCAGGTTATTACTCAAACTGTGACACAGAGTTTGTACAATGTGCTTAAAGTCACACACCTGAATATGACACGCAGGAACTGAAGTTAAAAACCTTCAAAATCTGACGTTCTTTAACTTGGTCCTTGAAAATGGCCTTGAATGTCATAGAGGGGCGAACATGATGCGTGAAATGTTTTATTGTGTCCTTTTAGCGTCATGAGATCGGTGGTAAACACCAGTAAATATAGTCGGCGCCAGGATGTTTTGCCGGCCTGCAAAACACATACACGCTCGAGCAGCGAAAAAGCGCTCACGTGTGTCTGTCTGTTGATGTCGGAGCTGTTGAATGGATCATTTGAGATTTTTGGTTGCAGGGGATCGGAGGCTGCCTTGCTGTGTTTTGCGCTCAGTATATTTTCCTGTTTTTTTGTCCTTTGCTAATCACATGCCTGAGTAATAGTAGTGACTTAATTTAAGGCCCTGGTTGCATTTGTTTGCCCCCATTTACAGATTTGCACAATTCTCTTGCAACAGACGGTTGTGGATAAAACAATTTCCTTCTTGAAAATTGAGTGCTTGAAAAAGTCCTTGAATTTGACCTGCTGCCGTCTGTGCGAACCTTGAAGACACTCTTGGATAAGTTCAGATACAGTTTGTCCTCTCATGAAATAAAGACAACCTGGAAACAACAGAAACCGAACGTTGATAACAGATTTAAGGTATCTGACGCTTTGAATGCTTTGAGAACTGGTTTAGTTTGTTTTGGAAACATTGGGGAAAAAAGGACATTTTTGGACTGAAAGAAACAAGTAAAACCTGATTATAAGAAATAAAAAAAAATAAGTAAAATATCCAGAAAACTATATTTATATTTTAAATTATGTTTAAAAAATTATATAAAATAAATCCTTTTTTTCAGCACCTTTTTAGGTCATTCTCTTGTTTGTTTTTGGTTTGTACTTTGCAATTTTTGGGCCACGTCTTGTTGGGTTGCCCGTTGTTTTTGAAAGAAATCAAAAATCAAACCAATTTGTTCAGGATTTCAAAGGGTTAATGAGTAACTCAAACTGAGTGATTAACGGTGAGTCACGGAGATTATCTCGCTGCCTTCCTGTAGTCTGTAGCTAACTGTCGTCGCGGATCAGTCGAGGACTCGCTCCGTCCGTTTTACAGCATGTGGAAGTGATTTGTCAGGAGCCTTAAAAGCACGAGCAGTCACGTTAGGTCACTGTGGAGAGTTGGAGGTTACTTTTGTTCATCTGCGTTCTCCTATAGCAGAAATATCCACAACTAATGCTGAAATAAGCTCTTTTGACATTTAGGGTTATTTATCAGTGAGTCAGACGCAGTCAGAAACCTTGAAACACGGATCATGAATCACCAAGAGAAGATAAAAAGGCTGCACAAAGACGTTTCATTGTCTTACTGTTGTTGGACGGTTTTTTCTGGATTGTTCTAAAACTGGAGTTTTAATTCAGAGCAAACACAGTCGGCCGCATGTTTGACTGAACGCCTGATCCCTGAGGAGGGATGTCGTCATCGCATATCGTCTCCTGCAGGACGAGTGAACCGCTGAACCCAGAGAGCAACGAGCAGAGACAAAAAGCTCTGCTGTAAAACAAACCGCGCTCAGTGTAAACTGTGTTTTATGAGCTGCTTGTTTGGTGAATCAGACGAGCTCTCTGTGAGGAAGCAGCCCCCCTCTGCTCAAACTGCATTCCTCAAAGTCCTCCTCCCCGCCTCACATCAGACTTTTCTCCTTTTACAGCTCGATTTACACTGCATTTACACACACCATTGTGATTGATTCGATTTATTTAGCACATTAAAAACAAACAACGTTATACATTTCAACAAAAGGAGAGATGCGGGGGAAACCCAGAACTGAATTCCCCAATGAAACTATGAGTCAGTGCACAGTCTCCGAACACTGATCAAACGAATATAAAATTGTTTAAAAATATATTTACATATAGGCTATAATAACAAATGAATAAGAAAGGAGAGGCAGATGAGCGCAGAGAAAATTCTGTAAAGAAAAATACATGTATTCCAGCTGCAGAAACATCTGTATACTAAATTGAGGTGAATGAAGTGGTTCCTGATTGGAGGGAGGGCAGGAGGGCGGGGTAAAGAGATAAAGAGATTATGAAAGAAGGGGTGGGGGGTGTTTTACTTCAAATTCTTGGCAAATTCGTTTGTGTTTCAACACGACAACGCCCCTGAGAACTAAGCCAGCTCCATGAAAACATGCTTTTCCTAGTTTGTGGTGGAAAACGTGGGCTGGTGGCCAGGTCCTCCCAGAGCAGCTCTGGGAGGACCTGGACTGTGAGCCAGACCTCATCACCAGTGCTGGACCTCATTGATGCTCTTGGAGGTCCAACATCTGTAAGACTGAAACCAGGAGAGTGGAGGCCGTTTGATTCACTCAGCGTGTAATCTGTCAGAGAAAGTGTCTTTGTGAGTAAGGTTTCAGTGTGCAACTGGAAAATCAGCGTCTGTCTATGTCATCCAAAGTGTTTTGGTTTGGCCCTGCTGCTGCTGGAAATGATGTTGTTGACAGAGATGTGAGTGAATCGAAACAGTAAAGTTTTCATAAAAACTGGGGCTGTGAAACATAAAAATGTTTAAATCCCAGATAATTGCAGAATTTCAGTAGTTAATCACAACTGATCACATTTTTTAATCATGTTTTTAGTTCCATTATTTTTCATTACAAAACAGTTTTGAAGTCCATATATATAAAAGTGTCTTGATTAGGAATCAAATTAAAGTCAAAGTAAAGTGGACATGTCTGTAAAGGGGGCCCACGTATCCACATGTGGCGGCTGTGGCTCAAAGGTAGAGCGGGTCATCCTCTAACTGGAAGGTCGTTGGTTTGATCCCCGGCTCCTCCTGTCAACTTGTCGAAGTTTCCTCGGATAAGATACTGAACTCCATATTGCTCCTGATGCTGCACCATCGGTGCATGAGTGAGTGTGAATGGAAACGGAGCAGCAGGTGGCACCGTGTACGGTTGCCTCGGCGACCAGGGTGTGAGCAGATTAACTGAACGATGCGAAAATGCTCTGTGGGCAGTGATGTCGACACTGACCGAGGCTGCCGTGATGTAATTAGGGAATGAGGACAGCAAACTTCCCCTTCTTTTTTTGTTTGTTTTTATTCTTGTGCGTGTGTCCCTTTTGTATCACTCTGTGTCCCCTCTTTAAAATGGGACGTTTTTGTGGAGTTTCACTTTGCCTGCCGTTCTGCTGCTCCGTCTGTGCCCAGAGTACGCTCGGCGCTCCGACAGTGTGATGCTTTGAGTAAGCAAACAGCATATTTATTTCAGTGGGGCTCCTAATGAATGTACCAGCCTCAAAAATATAAAATCAGTTTGTCGTGGCAGACGTTTGATCGTGGTGTGCCGCCATGAATGAATGAACGTGTGGAAAACGCTATTACTGATGGTCGCACGTGAAAAGGGGCGAAAATAAGCTGGATGACAAGTCAGATGATCAGTTATCACAGTTCATCCTCAGGTTAACGTGAATGTTTGAACCAAATTTCATCGCTATCCATCCAAAAGTTATTACGTCATTTATACAAAACCACAAAAGTGAACGTCATGATGATGCTACAGCAAAAATCATCATCGTCAAAGTCATCTGGGCTCATCTTCTGAGGAAAATGAATGTTCAAAAGAAATTTGATAAGAATCCAAAGCGAGTTTCGATATTTCAGTCTGCAGCGCTCATTTCTGTTTCTGTTCTGCAATTTTTTGTTACTCATCAGCCAACATGTTCATCTGTTATACATTTATGGATCTGGTTCTTACTGCAGATTTATTAAATCATTTATTGGTTTGTTTCCCTCGAGAACAATGAGTCCAGAAACAAACAAACAAACACAAAAAATAACCCATCAGCATTCGTGTCTGACTGTTTAACCCTTTGAAACCTGCATTGACATCAGTTTTCTTCTGCTGACTCGTGAAAACGGAGCAAAATGGTTTGATTTCTTTCCATAACACGAGAAAAAAGGCAACGGGCAACTTGGCCAAATATTTCCCACAAATTGCGAGAGATTAGTTAAATGTGACAAGACCTGAAAATTTGTTTTTAAAATTATAAGATTGTAAGAAAATTATTTATACTTTTTAGTTATAATTCTATTTCTAAAATAATGTTTTAGAAGAAAATGTTCACGTGTATATTTTTTAATTTTCAGCCCTTTTTTTCCACGTCATTTTTTGTTTGTTTTTACTTCTTTTTTTCCCTTATTTTCGGGTAATTTTCTTATTTCTTGGTAATTTTGGGGCCGTGTCTCGTTGCTAAATGTTTTCTCTTCAAACCTGTTTGCTCGGGTTTCAAAGGGTTAAGAAGCAGGAAACCCAGATGATGACGGCCGCTCTCAGTCTGGCTCACAGCTGTTTCTCAGCCGTTTCCTTCGGCTCTTCACTAGAGACCAATAATTATGAATGAACCGTAAACTCATGTTTTTCCTGAGAAAAACAACAGAGGACTTCAGTCAGTTAATAAAAAATGTTACAAAAGAAGAGACAAACAGCAGACTTCACCGAGAAAAACTTTAATTCATTATGTAATTCACACAATAAACATCTGAGAAAACAGCAGATAAACTGAAGAATCTGCGGATCAAACGTTTTTCATAAAGTGCTCTTTAGCTGCTGCGACAAAAGGCCTCAGATGTTATTACATTGTTATTACATTCAGTAACGTGACAGATTAAAACGATTGTGATCACAACACTGATATTATTTGATTTGAAGTCCGGATCTGCAACAATTAGTTGATCAAAAAAATGATTTGCCAAATATTTTGATTATCATTTTAAGCAAAACTGTAAAATATTTGCTGGTTCCAGCTTCTTAACTGTGATAGTTTGCTGTTTTTCTTTATTATGATTGTAAATGAAATGATGTTTGGATTAAAAAGGCACTTTGGGCTCTGAGCATTTTTCACAGTTTTTTAAATTTATAGACTAATTTTTTAACAAAGTACTTGTGAAAATAATCAGCAAATTAGTGGATAATACAAATAATCATTACTTTTATTCCTATTTGAGAAAGAATCAGTGATATGCTTCTAACTTATAACTTAACCACCAAGGTATAAACCCCGACTGTTACTATAGAAACATAAAAGTGCAGTAAAAAAAAACAACAACTAAACAACAACTGCGTGTTCCTCGAGGCTCCGTCACGCACCGTCCCTCGGGACACAAACACAGGAAAACGTAAATGTTTCAAGCTGAGCCACAGTGACTCACACAGGTCGTCTGAATACTGTGTGTACCGTTCATAGGTTTTCAAGTACAGTGCAAAAATTACACAAATTAACCCTCAGAAGGCAGACTGGCTTTGGACGAAGTTTAGGGACTGTATGGAAATTATTAGAGTGAGAAGTCAAAAAAACTAAACTAAACTCTCTCCGCTGTTGTTTCAAAACAATGTAAGGGTGTTAAATTGGTACAAATTGTTCAATAAAAACTTAACTTTTATAAAAATAATGATGTACAGTACGACATGAGTCTGGTGATGGACAGAGAGCTATCAGCTGAATCTGCAGCTCCTCTCACCGTTACGAGAGTTTATCGAGTTTTAGCTCATTGCTATGAGAAATGTAAACAGTAAAATGTATGTTTGAAATGTATTTTTGAATTTTGTTTGAAATGTATCATTTTTAAAAACATTTTTATATATATATTTTTTTCAGGTCATTTTCTTGTCATCTTTTACGAATGTTTTTGCCAGTTGTTTGACATTCTTCGCATGTTTTTTTTTCCCAAAGAAATCAAACAAATTTGCTCAGATTTCAAAGGGTTTAACCGCTTGTAAAGTGATGTTGATCCAGGTTTCAAAGGGTTAACTGAACCCTCATCACCACCATCGCTGACTAAACTGAGCTCTGAGAGAAGGACATAAAATATAAATCTGAGATTAGAAAAATGGAAAACAAACTACTCCAAAAACTTTAAACCGCCCTTTTGTTGAGCAAAAGGTTATAATACAAACCCCCTTTTTGCCTCTGCATCACCCTCTAATAATTTTCATACAGTCCCTAAAAACACATTAAATAAATAATTAAGTACATTTCCATGTGAGCACCATTTTGCCCCCCAAAATCATTTGTTTCCACAGCTGCTGTGAAGCTGCTGGTCATCAAACACATTCTCAGTCGGTCACTCGGCCGTCTTTAAGACAAAGAGGAAACTTTTCCAAACTCTGTGACCTCTGTGACCTCTGTGACTCACACGTATGATCCCAGATCTCGCGCTCTATGACTCCGCGCTGGATTTCTTCCTCTTTGGTAAAACTTGATACTTTAATGACTATTTCAAATGAGTCGGAGAACTTGTGGCTTCGCTGGGGGCGGAGGAGGAGGAGGGCTGGGTTTGACTGGAGGTACAGGAGGAGGAGGACCCGGTCTGACTGCCGAGTACTGAAAAACAAAACAAGATCAGCCTTAAATACACTTATTATGAATGTGAAGGTGTAGAGTTGTACTGTGGAAGATTAGGGAGAGTGTGTAAAGTGTTAAAAAAAAATAATAGCAGAGTAACTCTGGACTATTGTGGATGAAAATTTTAAAGAAAAATGGATGACTATTTTCTGAAAAAAATCGGAATTAACGAGATTTAATGTTGCAAATTTGCGAGAAAAAAAACTTCTGAGAAAACAGTCAGAGAAATAGTGCTGTTAGGGTTTTTTTGTGCGGGGGGGGGGTCAATATTAGGGCCCATGTAGACAAAAAAATTAATAGTATGAGTTAGAAGAAGAGAAACTTCTCTTAAAAGTCCAGATTTTGATAATAATCCGGGATAAAATCTGGAGAATTTCCTTTGTGCTGAATCCAAATGCAAAATCTAACTTGATAAGTTCCTCCACTGCAGGCAGCAGCGTCTGTGTGATGAGGTCCATCCAAAGTGAAGAGATGTGGTTCTTTCAACCCCAAAAAACAAAAAAAACACTATTGTTCTGACTTTGTCTTCTTACAAATTTGTGACTTTGTAAACTCAGAGAACAGCTGATTTTTTATTTATTCCGTTTTTTTGCCATCCTGTAATGAGCTGCAACTTTCTGAAGATTCCCTGAGGAAAAACATCATGTGAGACAGAAAGATAAAAATCTCCTCACATTGGAGAAGCTGGAACTTGCTTCATAAAAAGACTTTAATCGACCATCAGTCAATATAATCGTCGGTTTAAAGTCAGCAGCTGTGACTCACCTGTGGTTTACTCAGCGGAGGTAAAGGTTTAGACGGAGGTTTTGTCTGTGGAAAAAAAGAGACATTTGTGTTTAATTACGGCTTTAAAAACTCACTCACACGCAGAGTTCAATTATCGCCCAAAAACTCTAAAAACACATCAGTGACTGTGTTTACATACACAAATATTACAGTTTTTGCCCGTATTCCAAAGACAATATTCCTACTGAGCTGTTTACGTGGTTAATGACACTATATATCCCTCTAATGCTGGGCTTCATATAAAGCCCTGCACGCTCTGATTCACGTTCATTTTTCCACCAGTGACAAACTTGTTCAAACGTGCACCCTCGGCCTCCCTCCTTCATTCCTCACCCACCTTCTCTAAAAGGTCAGCGATGTGATATTTGCACAAATCAGAAACTTATCCAAGTATTTCGTAATATTTAAAAGTAGGAGTGCTTTTCTGAACACAAATGTGCGCTTTTCTTCTCAGAAACAGACAGAGCTGTAAACAGGCAAGAGGCCGCGTGTCTCCAACTGCGGTAAAGTTTTCAGGGCCGTTTAAATTCGACTGCTTGTGTCTCCTGTTTGCTTCCATATAATTCCAGATGTCCTGATTGAATTGCTGTTTGAATTTGATTTTGACCTGCATGAAATTCAGAATATTATCATATTCACAGTAAACACAGTCGGTGTGCTTTACTCACATCACTTTACGAGGAGAAAAATATACAGTTACAGCATAAAGCAGGTGAACACCACACGTCTAAATTAAAGATAAGTTACGTCATGTATTATTCAATTTTCCAAACTTTAGCGGCCGCTTTAAGTTGCCAGGTCTGAACGTGATCTTCAGTTTGTTTTATGCATCAGATCACATTGCAGTTTTTTTGTTTTTAAGCTCACCGGTTCAGTTTGTGAGGTCGGACACCCTGAGGAGAGTTTCTTTGGTGGCTGAAAGAAGAAAAAAAAACAGTTAATAACTTTCACAGTACTTTGCATTTAAAGCATAAACCATCGGCCTGTAACCTGTAACATGAACGTGCAGCTCATGAGGAAGTGTTTTGTGTGGGCGCTGTGTGCACCTGCGGAGCGGCTCTGCAGGGACTCACGCTGACCATCAGAGGGCTGCAGGCTTGTGTTGCTGTTGACTCCATGAAAGTGGGCTGACTGATCTGAGGTCTCTCTTTAACGCTCGACTCCTGGAACATCGGGTTCAGCTTGTCCGGCGCTGAGTGCACTTTCCTGTGAGCACGACACGTATTCAGCTGAGGGGAAGCGGGAAACAAAGACAAAGCCGAAGGATACGAGACCCGGGGGACTTAATTGAAGTACCTTTTGGAGATGTAGTTGTCCATGTTGTCCTTCCTGCAGCACATCAGCCCTGCAGTCACTGCGGCGAGCACCAGCAGCACAGAGAGCGCTGCACACACACCAGCTATTATCCTGCTCTGATCTGCAGCGCAAACAGGAAAATCACAGTTACAGCGACACACTGTAATACACACGATATCAGCTCATTTCATCTGAAGTGTGTAAGCTGTGTGTGGAAGATGCACACACAAAAAAAGTTATTTTTAAATGTGAAAAGAAATGTGACAATAAGAAAGCTGAAATCATCTGATTCTTAAGGAAAAGTACGAATCTGTTGTGTGACTCAGAAACAGAGCGGGGTTGCTTTAAAGAAGTCAGCAGGTGTGTCATTGTTGTCATTTTGTTGATCAGATTGTTTCACCATAATTTGGGGAAAGTGCACCCATGTAGCTCATCACTGAAAAAACAGGTTAAACAAGCTGCTGCGTTTGTTCTGGTGAGGAAAAGTGTCACAAACTGTGCCGAGCTGTTTCATAACTTCAGCCGCTCTGTGTGAACTCTTCTCCATTTGTCTTTTTAGCCGTCTGACGGCTGAATCATTGCACAATGACTCTGCGTCTTTGACAGTCTCGTAGCAGCTGGTTCCTTTTGAAAACTGATGAAAACTGATGTTGTTTTTCGTGTTGTTGGGCAGCGCAGCTTAAAGGAATATTTCTCCAGGTTACATATTACTCTGTTACATGAAATCTGTGATGTAAACTTTTTCATTCTCACATGCCTCTACTTCAAATACAAAAACTGAAAAAATTCATGATGAATGGAGGTCACAGGGGAAATAAAGTAAAGGCGAAACTTATCTCTGCCAGACTCCGTTTACAAAAACAGTCATTTTACCTGAGTGATCACGGGAGCTGCTGATTTACCGCTGCCTCCGTCAGTCAGGCTCTTTGTGTTACTGTGAGATTTTTAAGGGTTATTTTGGATTCGCTAAAGTCACACGATCACTCTGACAAGTGTATCGAGGCAGCGGCAGACCAGCAGCTCCTGTGTTCAGTGAGGTAAAATGATTATTTTTGTGAATGAAGTCTGGCTTTGAGGAGAGCTGAGAGGATTTTAACTTTTAGTTAAACAGGATAAATGAGACTTGGGTTGTTCTGCAGGAGTTGCCTGATAGTTTGTGAACTGATGTTTCGATACGACTTTGCTGTTAAACACGGACCTTTATGACTTCAAATCATTAAAACTTTTATTTATTTTTAGATTCTTCATTAAGGCCTGCAAGAAAAACAGTTTTCTTCACAAATTCAACGTAACCTGAGTAACTGATACACAGATTGTCATTTGTGGGGTCAAGTGCTAAATGGAGTTAAGAAACTTTTTAAGGCTTTTAACTGAGGTCAGTTTTACGATAAATATCAGGAAGACTTGATTCAGCGCTGGAGGAAACAGCAGATCTCTCATAATGAATCATTCGTGTTTGGATGAGTGATTCACGGAGCAGGTGTGACCTGCTTTTGTCTGCGCTGCTCAGTGAGGACAATAAACCTTCAGTTTCACCCAAATGTTTGTATTTAGCAACCAAACAAACACATTTAGTGTCATAAACGTCCGTACCTGGAGGTAAATCTGCGAACTGGACGTCACAGTAAGGTGGCGCCCAGCCGGGATTACAGTGGCACTCTTCTTTATGATTACACACCTGCGGATAAAACACAGTCACAGTTATTAAACAACAGTCAGACATTTGGACTTTGGACAAACTTGCTGAAATAACTCCCTCACCCCGTTGTTGTTGCATTTCTTTTCACAGTCCTCCTTTTTCCCATAAACCGACACATCCACACACCTGTTGTTGAGGCAAACCTGCACACAAACGTTTGATTCTGAGCAAAAACATTCACAGTAACCAACAAAACTCCCGCTGATGTGTCTCCTCGCTGCAGGTTTTACCTTATCGGCTCCACATCTGGTCCCCTGCGGCACCATGTCGATGTTTCTGGTTTTATCGTCCTCCACGGCTATTTTACACTCGATCTTGAACATGTTGTAGGCCGCCATTTTACCTGTGATTGACTCGCCCCCTCCGCCACAAAATATAGATCCACACTTAAGATTCCTAAAAGAGAAAAAAGACAAAAAAGATCAAGAGTTTGTTGCTAAATTAACAACATTGCGCAAAAAATAGCCTCAAACATAGAAAAATTTAACATCTGTCTTAATAACATTTCCTTAATTTAAAAAATGGTCCGCTCTGTGCAGCAGGTTTCCTTCAGGATCAGAGACTGATCTGGACCTGCAGCAGGACACTCAGTGTGACTGTTGTTACGTACTGTGGAGCGCAGGGGGTGAAGCCCAGTTTGCTCCTCCCACAGTTGGCACCCTCTTCCCGCCGTTTGTTCAGGTTGAAACACACATCTGGTCCAACTATGGCGCCTGAGGACACAAGATATTCAGAGTCACACTTCTGTTGAGTCACTGTATCGCCGAACGAGGCAACGCAATGGTGATGAAGCCTGCGGCCGCTGGCGAAAGCTCAGGGTGTCCCAGGCAACAGTCCCGAGAAAAATCAAAAGCTAAACTAAATTAGTGACTCGTTTTCCGTCACCCTCATCGGTTGGTCCTCCAGAGAGGGCGGCTAACGCAGCAGACTCACTCTTCAACCCACTTATGTGAACAGAAGTACGGTTTTTTATTCCGGTTTCTTGCAAATAAACATTTACCACGACTAAACAAACATACTACAGATGATGAAACTTCTCTAGTAAGTGAAAGTGAAAAACGCGACAGTTACAGCTTATCGCCGTAGGTGCTGCCAAATGGAGTTCTTCGAGAGTGTAACTCTAAATTATCGAAGCCTTTTCATGCCAGGAGAGGAAAAACAGATGCAAAATTAGGGATAACATATAGTCATGGTGAGTCAAATGTATGAAATATTAAACCAACATTTGAGTGATTGACTGTGGGAGGTGATAATTATTTTACAGTTTTCGATAAAAACAGAGCGATGGACTTCATCATTTGTACCACAGTGAAATGAAGAAAAGTTTCATCACAGTTGAGCCTAAATTTCAGTGTAAGTTTCAAAACTGGAGCACAAACGAATTATTTCTTATGAATTTTCACAGTTTTGACATTGAGACGGTCGCTGTAGCGCCACCATCAGGACTGTTGGCCTGTGTTTGCAGCTGAGGACGTTTGGCACGTGACTGGTCTTATGTGCAAAGTTTGCTTTATTTTTATGCATGGGAAGTAGGATTTCCTCAGAAGATTAATAATTATAACACAGAGGAAAATGATCAGCTCAGGACATTTATGAAACAATCAGACAGTAATAAGAAGATTTTAGGGGTTTATGATGCACAAACTCTCCTGTTTTCTTCTCCTGTATGCTGCTATTCATTAGAGTCTCTGTACTCCTTTATAGGAAACAAATGCACATTTTAACACTAATGTTTCTTAGAAAAAGCCGTTTCCACCATGTGACAGTGAAATTTACTGAGATCAGTAGAAACAGACTATTAAATAACGCTCCTCGAGGCTCCGCTGGTGTGTTGGGAGTACCTGCTCCAAACAGCCTCCAGCAGTGCTGCTCGTGTGTGGGACAGTGTCCGTTGTAGCAGTAGCCCTGCGCCTGGTCGTAGCACGGCTTCCCGTTCATCTCAAAGCTGTCCTCGGGACAATCCTCCGACGCTCCGGTGCAGTAATCAGGCAGGTCGCAGTCACCGGCTGCCTCTCTGCACACACTTCCAGCCGGTTTCAACTGTGGGTTAAAGATTATTTCAGGTGATTTAGTAAGAATAAGTAGGTTTAACTGTAATTGTTAACTTGTGTATTTGTGCTGCACTGCATGACTTGCACCATCTCTTCATCAGAGGAAGGATGTGGTGAGTTACAGTTCATGGAAACAGTAAAATATCACCCTCTGTTTCCTGTTGTTAGGGAGCTGCTGCAGTTTTAATGTGGTTTGAGAGTAAACTCCTCCTGTGACCATTTTAATGTTATTAGCAGATTGTGTGCATGAGCGGCCTCTCGGTAGCCTGCACACTTTTGTTTTTTTTAGCCGTATTAGCAGCAACTGTTGGGTGAATTGTCATGAAATTTGGTTCTGACATTCATGATTCCAGAGGTTGAATCCTACAGATTTTGGTAATCCCCTTTTTTCGTCAATGAGATCAAACAGTTTTGGACGTCTGCGTCAGATGCAGCCTGTAGCGTCTGTGTGAGACGCTGTGAGCTTTCGGCTGACTCCAGCGTTTATTAGACAGTCAGTGGACAAAGAATAAAGAACAAGAAAATCTGCTTAAGGGTCCAACAAGATCAGGACTTTGACCCAGAAGACCGGTGTTTGTGTCCCATGTGGAACTGTGCACGTGACTTGCGAGCAGGGTTTGGTAACAGGCTGTGCATATTTAAGGGTAATTACTTAAGTGCCAGCGAGTATCGGTTCACGTTAGATCCACTGGTGCCACGTTTAGATAGAGGCAGAAGTGCCAGAAAAGTTTCCTGAATCCTAAAAATCAACCACAGTGATCCGAGGTCAGCACCAGAGCTCTGAGGCCTCGCCATCACCTCTTAAGCAAGCCAAAATTGTTGCTGCAGCACTGATCTACACTCATTTGTATTGTTAAATTACAGGTTTGGGGTCTCTTGGGGTCCCATGTTTTACTGGGATATTATTTAGCTGACAAACTCTAAGAAAAGAAACTCACTGTAATAGCAGCTTAAATACCTGGCAGTTGTCACAGCATTGTCCATGAGCACACTTGGATCCTGCAGTCAGGAGACAAGTTGAGGCATCACAGCAGGGGTTCTTGCATTCCTACAAAAAAAAGGTTTTCAGTTGTCATGTTTGCGTGTCCTGTTACACCTTAAGGAACTGCAGTGGTGAAAGTTCAGTCCAGACGGATTTAAATCTCCAACACAAGCAGCATCTCTGCCAAGAACGTTGTCTCTCTGATAGGATGTGAGCACACAGGAAAACTATTTTAATTTTTGAGGCCGAGTCACCACAGCCTTCCCTTTTATTAGCTGTAGCCTTACATACAGGAAACCACAACCAGTCAGCTAAAACAGAAAGCCAAAACGGCATCTACCATCACCACATGATAGTCCTAAAAAACGACTGATCTGTTAGAAACATGTTTCACCTCCACCGTGCCGCAGTCACACTCCTCTCCGGGGTCCACCAGGGCGTTACCGCAGCTCGGCCCCTCGGTGATGGTCCTCGCAGAGCTGGGTTTGGACAAGCAGCTGGGCCGAGCTCGCTCCATGAATTCGGCGAGCTGCTCAAAACTGCAGGTGCTGAATAACTCTGGGAATGCTTCATTTCCTGTCCTGAAGAAGAGAGAAGAGAATTCAGCTTTGCAAATTAAATGCACTCAATTAAATTAACAGTTGTTGCCTCTTGCCAAGGAGGTTATGTTTTCGGTTCACTTGGTTTGTTTGCCTGTCAGCAGGATTACATAAAACTACTGGCCCGAATTTTCAAGCTTGGCGGAAGGTTGTTGCATGGGCCGAGGAAGAAACAAGTATATTTTAAAGCGTATGAATCACATGACGGATACAGGAAGCATGTTTCACTTTGGTTAACATTGCAAGATAAAGCATTCAAACACGTTCTGATATCAAGTCGTCACTTTTTGTCACTTTGCAGTGGATTTCCGAGTCAACATATCAATCCTCCTGCATCTGCTCTTTACGTTTCAGGATGCAGCGACCATAACGTAGGAAAAAAAAGTAGAAAAAAAACATCATGTTCAGACAGGAAGCGAACACTGGACTCTCGTATGAAAGTCCAGGGTTTGTTTGATCCATCACTGCTCCTCCCACCTGCCCTACAGGAACCTTTGTGCTCCTTATATTACGGCGTTACCGGCAGCGTTTTAATCTGACGCCGTCTGGTGGCATATGATGCAGATGTGTCTGGTCCCGTCCTGCCGCGTTCTCAATTGACACCGACCACCTGCATATCATGCTGCCGTGGCAGGTGGCATCCGGAGACATATAACATCGCCGTGAACTGTTTTGTCTGGGTGCGTTCTCAGCTGACAACGTCCAGCGGCCTATCATGCAGATGCAAAAGGTGGCTTTTGCTGTCGGGATCATGCACTGAAAGCACTGCAAGCATTTGACAACTTTGAATCTAGAACGGGCATTCGGCCTTAGCGAAAGTCTACGCTCTTTGAAAGTCCTTCCAGGTTAACGTGGGTGGATGACAACATTTGCGTCACACGGACCAATGGACCCTCGTGGGTAAGGGGACGTGGAAACTACTAATT
Source organism: Plectropomus leopardus (assembly GCF_008729295.1). NCBI lineage: Eukaryota > Metazoa > Chordata > Actinopteri > Perciformes > Serranidae > Plectropomus > Plectropomus leopardus. The sequence continues at coordinate 3,232,020 of NC_056481.1, forward strand.
GGCCCTATGCCAGCAATCCAGTTCATCCAAAAGGTGTTTAATGGGATTGAGGTCAGTCAAGTCCCTCTGCACCCCACTGAGAAGACGGTTTCTTATGGAGCTTGCTTTAAGCAAGAGGTAATTGTCATGATGAAGCAGGAAGGGGTTAAACACAAACTGTTGGCACAAACTTGGAGGAACTCTACAGTTAAAAATATCAATGTGTGCTAAAGATTTCCCTAAACTGGAAGCAATAAGTCGCCTCAACCAGGGACGGGGGGGTGCACATGCTTTTGGTCACATACTTTTGTATGTGAAAGCTGAATGTTCTAGTTGAAATATGATATTTCCAAATATACTGTTTGTTGTGTCTTTCAAAAGTGTTTCAAAAAAAATTATAAACTGCAGCAAGACAGACAAAATGGTCCTCTTTGGGGTGACGTCCTTACCTGAGCTTTGGTGCCATCACACAGTTCTCACTGCTGTAAGACGGACCACACATACAACCTAAAGCATCATGAGACAACCCGAAATTATGTCCCATCTCATGAGCGATGGTGGAGGCGAGGCCTATTGGGTTATCATGGTGATCCTGGAAGAGAACCACACAAATGTTGCTTTAAATGTAACAAGATGTATCGGTAAACACTCCTTTCATCTCCAGATGTCAAAGTATTAATGTAAGTAAGAAGTCACACCTGATTGACTCCACCTGAGTTTCCAGTACACATGGCATACTTATTTGCCAGTCCGACTGTGTCTCCTTCAAAATCTTTGCCACTGTTGAAGGAAAAAGTCAAACATCAGGTCAAACTGGCAACATTACTGTGACAAAGACCATCTAAAAAAACATCTAAGACTGATCCTCACGTCACAAATTGGGCATTGTCATGCTTCGTCCTCTGCAGAAGATCGGCCTGCCGCCACAGGAGGAAATTGTCCAGGGTAGTCTCCGATTTTAAGTCAACGTTAATGTGGTCTTTGTCCGTCCAAATCTCCAAGCCCACCAGCATGACGCGGATGTTCAGAGGTCGATACAGCTGCAGGAAGAGGCAGAGATGTTATTCAGGAGGGAATTCACTGACAGCTGATGGCAAACAGCGTCCAAAACCAAAAAATTACCTTGTCAACGTGATTTATAACTCCAAGAACACGGGAACTAGTCTTGCTTCCGTATCGCTTGTACTGGAGGAAGAGGAGAAAGAAACATGATCACATTATTTATCCAGACATCCTTTCTTTTGCTGCCTCAGTAGTCCAGACGTCCCTCTCCCCTGCAGAGTTTTCCAGCTCCTCCTGGGGGATCCCGGGGCTTTCCCAGGCCAGATGACATACATAATCTCTCCAGCATGTTCTGGGTCTGCCCCACGGTCTCTTTCCAGTTGGACGTGCCTGAAAACCTTGGGTCCAGGACACATCCTGATTAGATCCCTGAACTGCCTTAACTGGGTCTTTTTGGTGTTAATAAGCAGCAGCTGGACTCCAAGCTCCTTCTGGATATCCGAGTGCGTCACCTTATCCCTCAGAGTGAGCTCAGTCACTACCAAACACAGTTTGGCTCCTTGTATCTGCAATCTCAGTCTTTCTTAATTTCAGCTCCTTAACTGGCAAGATGCATTGACGTGTGTCACTAAATACCATCCATCTCCCCCTGAGCAGCGCTAAAACACCGCTCCAAATACATCTGCACCGAGTTTGAAAGAGAGACTGAATAAGTCAGATGAAAAAAGAGATGAAACCACTGAGAAGTTTTCACAGACCTCTGTTCCTGCGGCTGTCTGTTTACCTGTTCTCCTGCCTGTCTGTGATGTGGGACAGGACACACCAACAAAACGACCCACACACCCAAACACAGACAAAAGCTGACAGAAAGGCAGACTGGAGTGCTGCAGTGGTGTGTTCACTTGTTGTGGGAATGCAGCCCATTACCTATATTAACAAGTTTTCCTGTGTTCGAAAAACCTGCATGCACGCGCTAATTTTGTTGAGAAAGGGTTATAAGTTGCTGCCTTTGCTCAGCAATCGACCCAACCCTGATGCCTGCAGGGGGGGCGGCCTCATGTAGTTATTTTTGGGCTGTGTCCAACATCAGCAGTCAAGGCCCATCCACCGGACCAGATTAATTTAATAATTAAAATTAAAAATGTAAAAGGAATATAAAGATTTACCTCAGTATTGTCCACCACCACAAACAGCTCGACAAACCTCTGTGGACCTACGATGGGTTTAGTTTTCTGACAAAAAAAAAGGAAACAGAAAAGATACAATCATATTAATATTTAGGGGATAAACTATCATTTTCTTTATGTTTTTTTTTCATGTCACCTACCCATGATCTAGACCTGAAGAGACCAGAAAGCCGAGGCGTCTGCTCCTGGTCGTACAGCGTGGTGGTGTTGGACGATGAGCCACAGCCGAGACTGCTGCTGATCTTCAGGTGCTCCCGTCTGTAGACCGCATGGTCGCCATCGTCAGACTGACCCAGAGGCTCAATCAGGTACACCTGCTGCCGGGTTCTCACAAAACCACTGAAAACACACAAACAAGAAGGCAAAAGCTTCATTTGCTGATTTGTTAAAAAGTAAAACAGCCTAAATGTGATTAAACATACAGTAAAAATGAAAGTAGTCTTCTGCAAAAACAGGTCTACAACATATCGCTCAATCTGTTCTGTAAATATGTCTTGGTTTACAAATATAGGCAACTTCTCCTGTATAACAAAGGCAATTCATAGTGATTTACAAAAGTCAAAGAAATGCATCAGAACAACATTAAAGAAACAATAAAAAAAGGAAAATAAAGCGAAATATAAAAGTGCAGTAATCGGATGTAGTGGCCCAATGTCAGTGGTGTAGAAAACTGAAATCAGAACACCTTGTTGAAGTAACTGATTACTAAATATAATGAAGCAACACATTTCACAAGTGTCTGAGAAAGACACAGGAAGTTTGAAGTTTAAAAAAGTATCCAGATTTTCTTACCTAATGCCCGAACAAATCCCGACACTGACCGCAGAGTCCTTCATGCCTGCAACGTGACCGTGATAGAAGCAGTGATCCTGGACGGAAACACATTCATCAGATTACAGATATAATCAGCGTGCTCAGCCGCTGGAGTTAGTCTGTAGTTTACATTCCTCCGATGGACGTTACTCACAGAGGGTTTCTTTATGAGAAACCAACATTAAGTTATGAATCACAAATCAGGAATTTCAGACTTTTAACTCGTCGGGTTCACTTAAACTCCCGGTTTACAGACACAAATTTAGCTCCTCTTTCTGTATAACCTCCAAGTATTTGTTAAAATGTCTCAGATATTAAAAATATACATTTTTGTGCCGAAAAAAATCAAGCAATCAACTTCTGATGGTTTAAAGTAGTTAAACTGATCAGCAGTTAAATGGATAATAATAATGATAATAAATAGTGTGTTATATATATATATATATATATATATATATATATATATATATATTAACATTGTTATTTATTTATTATTATTGTTATAGTAATAATAATTAAAGAAAATACACAAAGTTATGGGCATGAAGGCACACTCATAATAAAAAAAAATCTTTCAATAATATTTTTACTGAATCGATATGATGAATTTTTTGTGCATTAAATTTCAGAAAAAAAGTGAAAGGGATTTATCACCACAGTAGGTTGGGTGTGATTATATATATATATATATATATATATATATATATATACTATAAATATTTTTCTTTGAGTCTCTGAGTGACTGGGGAGAAAATGCATGACCCTTCTTCCACCGTAATAACCATATTTTCATAGTTTCTGACTATAAAAATGGAGAGATTTTGAGATTTTATAAAGAAAATATGCTTTTAAACCCACTTGTGGGTTTTGGAGTTCTGATAGTATTAAAATAAATAAAAAATATGACCACTGACTATCCAAAATAAAAAAATATTTGAAATGCCTCCACTACTTCTGCACCACCCCCTACCTTCTCATAAATAACAAACAGTCCCTAAGAGAATACTTATTTCCCAAATGTTAACCATTACTTCCAACTACTCTATAAAACTTCCCTTTTCTACACTTATTTCTATTACCTGTGTGGTAATTTTTCCTTATTTAATACTTCAGTGGTAAAGTAAAATCTCACCTCGTTTGGCGATGTCGTCACCCGTTTTCCATCTTCTGAATAATGTGTTTCAGTGTAGCCTTTCCCAATAAGATTCCTATAAAATACACATGGAAAAGCTGTATCACAACTTTTTCATATATTTAAAATATTAAAATACATGTATGTCTTGCATAATAATTAAAAACTTCACTAAATACCAAAATATTATCTGTTTAAAAATCAATGCTTACCTGTTTTTTTCCAGATAAATTGTGTGGTTTGTGCCCTCAATGGTGAACTCGTACTGAACCGTATCAGGATACAGCTGTTAAAAAAATTCAGTCACAGGACAACTATTAATAAATGTAATAATTAGACAGATTTGCAGCACGAGAAGAAATACTCACTGTACTTGGGTAAAAATAGCAATACCACAAGGATAAAAAATATTCTGCTACAGCTAAAAGTACTTTATAATTCCCTCCTGTAAATATTAACAACAAATTGTAATTTAGTATCAAAAGTAAAACTATCATTGTGCAGAATGTGAAGAAAGTTTGATTATTTTATATTATGTTGAATTATTGTTAACAATGCACAGATGTAAAAAAAAAAAAAACACACTTTAATGTTATAGTGAGTTAATTTTAACTATTGTCTATACTGTCAGGTAGTTAGATCTACAGCACTGTAAAGTGTGCCACTTTACTGTAATACTCCATCACATTTCAGGGGGAAATATTGTACTTTCTACTGCACAATACCATGCAAAATATACAATCTTTTTTTTATCTTCTTATCTATCTTCTTATAAAAAAAGTTATAAATATTAACTTCTGACTACTTCTACCAGGTACAGAGGTAAAATCCTGTGTGTATAGTAATCAGTATTACTGCTAAGAATAATATTAATAATTCAACACTGACAGGAATTATATTTAAGTACACTAAACACATTTTTCAAATTTTTAGGATCAAGATTTACAACTATTACAACAATACAAAAAAACTGTTTAAATTTTTGGTTCATGTACATTTTGCTGTTAATACTTCTAAAGTAACATTTTGAATCCATATCCTGGATGTAAAATTATGACACGATTGTTTGGTAGAGGTGAGGTGTTGTCACCTGGTTGTCCCGCAGACTCCTCCTCTGTCTCCCCTGAAGTCTCTGAGGTCGGACCACCTCGTATTTCTCAACGTGAGACAACATCGCAGAGGTCAGCACGACACAAACTACACACAAAAAACAACACAGTGAATAACATTTACACAAAATATCAGAATTAACAGCTTTAAACTGCATTTTAATCTGCGGGGACAAGCATCAAGAATGAAAAATACATTTACTCAAACTGTATGTACAATTTTGATGTACTTGTACTTAAGTATATCCACTTTATGCAACTTTAAACTTCTACTTCACTTCATTTCAGAGAGGAAAAAATACCTCACTACATTAAACAGATATAGTTGTTTTGATGTTACATACAAAACACATGATGGACTTATTCAATATGATGCATTTTTATAGATTAAAGACCCCAAAACTAACAGAAGAGCCCCTGAAGTCCTAAAAAACTTGAATACTTTTTTAATCTTTTTGCACAGATACTTTTTATAATTTTATATACATACATATATATATATATATACATAAAATAAAGACTAAGCCTGATGATTTAAAAAAGCCCCAAATGTTCACACACAGTTCATCATTACATTCATACTTGTATTTGAACAAATATACTCATTACTGATTACTAACAACTATTAATACCCTATTTTTTTAATCACAATGCATAATTGATCTGAAGAGAGAGAAAAAAAGGTAATTACGATGCCAGAGTGCATAAAACATCATCAAAATGGAGCTTATTCATTCATCGTCTGCTGATAATAATAATAATGGTAATATTTCGGGATCCATAATTAAACGCTCTGAAAGGGGCCTGTTTGCTTTGTTTTCTGCAGACTCTAACTTAACTGTATAACTTTTTTACTTTTTTTTAAACGGTGTACTGTTATTTTCAGAAAAGTAAAATAACTTAGTGCTACTTCCAGCACTGAATCTTTTTGAACAAACATTAGAAAACAATAAAAAGGACATTTCATGCGGTTTCTCAAACGTTATAAGCATTAAGATATAATTAATACCATTATTATAAGCATGCAGCGCATTAACAGCTACTTCTCAAGTTTCCTGTCAAACATCCTTTAACTTAACTGATTATAAGCAGTTTGTTGAAGCGAAATTAAACAGGAAAAGCCGTTTTCTCATAATAAAAAGAATAAAGTATTTCATATTAAACTCACCGCACAGCGTGAGCAGCCGCACACAGACCGAGTTCAGCGCCATCCCGCCGCGCTCTGCCCGGCCGCCGCCGCTCGTCTTACCGTTACTCCTCCGTGAATCATCGTGAATCACCAGGAGCTCCTCCTCCGGTGCTTATCGCCGCCTCACACATTTACCGGAAAAAAAAACCGACAAGCTGACGACCGTTAGCAGAAACGCGGGAAAACTACTTCCGGTGAAATTAAACATTTCAAAATAAAATCACTCCGGATGTTAACTTGGCCAACAGTCAGAAATGATATCTCTTAACCGTTAACCGATTAACAGATGAAGTTTTTTTTTATCATTAAATAAAACTTAAACTATAAAGGTGATGCGTGTGAAAATGACGTTTTAACTTATCTATTCACACAATACCAACAGCCAGACCGCTGATCTGCGGACCGGAAGCAGGACTCAACCGTTAACACCGTTGACATGAAAAAAAAACAACAAAAAAACACGTTACTTTTGTCTTTGTTAAAAATTATAAATATTTAAACACGACATAATTACATATTAGTCATACTGACATATTCTGGAGTAATTTTTGTATATTTAAATAAATAAATAAATAATACTGCGTTGGGGAATAAGTTAAAGTAATTAAATTACATTACAAAAATAAAATACAGTTACCGATGAAAATGTCTTTTCAGTAAAAGGTTTCTATGTTGAATAAAACATTAATTCTGTTGCTTTACATCTTTTTGCCGTGCAGGTGTGTCTTCAGTTGGTATATTTTTGGACAACATGGGTCAACAAAGCCACTGAGACAAGCTGAATGCAACATTTATACACCTGCGTTTTTAGGCCTTTTCAGCTTTATCACCCTGTTTAAAACATTTGTCAAATAAGTAATAAAAAAGTAATCAAATGTAATAAGTTATATTATGTTAATGAAGTAATTAAAATAGTTACCTGATTGCATTTTTTAACAGGGTAACTAGTAATCTGTAACCTATTTCATTTCAAAAGTATTCTTCCCAGCATTGCTGTACTATACTACAGTGAAATAAAATCTGTAAATTTGACGCTTTTTATCTCATCTATACAGCACAATTCAGCTTTAAAAATATAATAAATAGTCTGAGAAGATGCAGGGATGTTCCCCAAAGGTTCTCTAAAGGTTCTTCAAGAATAATTCCCGAGAAATGGAGAATAATAAAGATTGATCTTGTTAGAGCCCTGAGAGCCTTCAGGGATCACTGTCCAGACGCTGTTTTTTAAGATAATGTTCCTAGAATATTCTTTTTAAGTTTCAGAAAATGTAACCAGCGTTTAGTTAAGGTCAAGAGTCTAACTTAATTCAGTAAAGTAACGTTTTAATGAATACAAACATACACTTTCATCGTACAGGTATAATAAGTTACCCATAAGGAGCGCCGCGACTCACTTTCAGAGCAGCATAAACATATTAGTTCCACATTTCTTAAACTTTACATTTTGAAGTATCGAAATGAGGCTGCAAACATCAGACTGCAGCTCTACATTTCATACAGGACGTCATATATAATATACAAGCTGAAGCATCGGCTCGGAGTGATGGACAGACGTGAGGAGAGGACGATTTTATTGCTGGGTGACGGTTAATAAACGCTGAAGTGTGACACGCTACGCTGACGCTTTCTGACTCCGCTCGATGGCCATCCTCTCCAGACGCTCCGTGTAGAAACCGTTAAAATCCAGCCTGGGGAATCATAACAGCGGAGTTAGAAGTTTACAAAAATATCCAGTGACTCAGTAGTAACATAAAGTATCAGTACATGCAAAAACAGATGTGGTGTATGCGCGTTGTACCGGTAGATGACGCTGATCATGCTGTGCTCGCAGTCGTTGGTGCTGTAGATGCTCAGCTTGTCCAGCAGGTCCAGCAGCAACATGCTGAAGTTACTGTCGAACTTACTGATGGTGGCTTCGAAGCCTGCGTCTGACTGGAGGGTGTCCGCGTGCTCCGATAAAAACTTAAGTGAGAAAACACAAACATGTAACTTGAGATATATTAAACTCAAATGCTGCAGTTTTCGTTGTTAAAAAACACCTCAAGCACCTTGTATGACCCCTAAGTGCTAATTTGAATCAACAAATACACGTATTAGACTGTAGCCGTGATAAAACAATGTACACCTTTTTTTGGAAGGGTGGTTTATTTTAATTGTCTGTATACGGTATACAATGGGATTTTCGATTATCGCCAAAAATAAGCTCTAGGTTGTGATACTTGCAGGTTTTGTTGAGCATGATAATCCTCACAGATGAACACCACTTTTGTGTGTTTTGAAGCGTAAATGAAATTGCCAGACGCGAAAAGCTATCGTAAGGGTATACAGGAACTACATTGTGGTCACATGACTTAAACGTCACCACAACACTGTAAAAACACAGTCGAAAAATATTCTAAACAGATAAATCTGCAATTCGAGCACGATTCTGTAAAGCTGAAGAGGTGGCGAGTGGGTTGAATTGTCCGCTGTGATGACGTCTAACGTCCCCGAAAAACACTGTAGTCCCATTCAGCCACTTGTTAGCAACCATAAAAGTTCAAATATTGGGTTTGAATGGACATATTTTATGTTGCAGAATAAAACGTCTTAATATCTTTAGCCTGTGTTACCACAGACCTTTGTTAAGGCATTTTACCAAAAACCCATTAAAAAAACCCGGAGGCTATGAGACGAGGGAACCCAAAGTGCGAATGCACTTCTGCGTTTTAGGACTCATTACTTCTACACTGATATCTGTACGTGTAAATCCAACGTTTGTTACACTCATTCACCTCCATCAAGAGGTTTTGAAGCAGACTCACCAGGATTTAAACCATGGCACATCCACACAGTCCCACCCCGCTGTAATCCCCGTCACCTATGACCTTTAAACTCCAAAAACCTTCTTTTAAAGAAACTGCACACATGATGAATATAGAAATCCACGCGGTAAACTAAAGTACACAAACGTTTTACTTTATGTCCGGCAGAAACCAACCAAGCGTTGATGACCTTTTTTACAACATGTTCACATTGCTGACACTCAGTGGCAGAAATGTGAACGTTTCCTTCAGCACTCAGTCTACTTGTGTCATTGATAAAGGCCAGCCATGACGATGAGTGTTTTGGGAAATACCTTCGTGGTCAGCCTCTTCTTCTCTGCCTCCTCGGCGTGTTCGCTCGGAGTGGGAGGTCCATCCATGGTCCCCTGCTCCAGAGAGAGGCGCTCTAACCTCATGCTCTGAGTGAACCGCTTCAACAGACAAACAAACAAAAACGTCTCAGTACGAGCATTTGGAATATTTTATATTGCATTTTTGTACAAATGTGGTGTAAAACTGAAGCAGAACATAAATGTAAATATTTTTAAAGTCTCCCTCCAGGAAACTTTTCAATTAAGTACTCAATGATATATATTTTGTTTACATGGTTTTCCTACATAAAAAGTTAATAAAACGTTGTTCATTTGTTATTTTCAGGGCCGAACATGAAGAAAGGGCGCTAACGGGCGCAGCAAATTATTGTTTTTTTTTTAGCACAACCAGCGGCGCCCCTCCAGCGTGTGGCGCTCTAGGCGACCTCCTATATCTCCTATAAGGGTCGCCCTGGACAGTATATTTGCCCCTTGTTCACTGATGATCTAAGTAAGTCACTAAATGTTTTTCCTGTTGCGTTTTTTTAAAACGACGCTGCTGAGAGGCTCCGAAAAGCCGCTAAATAGCGATAAAGTCGGCGTGTTAGCAGTCCTCTCCTCTGTCACCCTGGGACCTTAGATCGTCTTGTTCGTTTGTTTTTGGACGTGGAAATGTTGTTTTATTGCATAACATCGGTAACAGTGTCTCCTACACTACAGTGACAACAACGATTGACAGAAAATCTCGTCAATGGCGGGGAAAGAGTTAAAAAAGAAAAAGAAACAATGGGTTAAACCCTGCTGCTGACTGATGACATGTTGTGGACTGATCTAGCAGCAGCAGTTTGACGCAGCATAATGCAGTTTGTGTAGGACTGGAGGAGCGAAACCATGGCAACACGGGCCAAACCAAAGCACTTTATGCCTATTATTATCGATTCTACTAATCTGCCAAAAACTTTATCATCGGAATTGTCGGTATGACATCAAAAGTCCCATTATCGGTCCGATAATTATTGTCCATCCCTAATTAGAAATGCAGACTTTGACAAATAAAAAATTAAAGATGGATAAATGAAACTAGATCACATCCATGTGGCTCTGAATTTTAAGACTATTAACTTTTCAGGCCTAATACTTATTAAAAAATAATTTCATGCATTTTAAGACGTTTTTAAAGACGTGCAGACACCCTCGTTCTCTTCCAGAAAACATTTCCTCTCTATGATCCCGTCAACGCACCTGCATGCAGTTTGTGAACATGACGCAGACGGACATGAGTTTGGAGAAGATCCTGAGGAGCTCCGGGTTGGTCAGCATGCAGTCCTTCAGACAGTTGTCCAGGAAGCTGGTGTGATGGCAGAGGACATCATCGATGTTTGACGCCTGGAGGAGAAGACAGAGGGTTATCAGCTGGCTGTGCTCTCATTGGACCACTGACAGCAGGATGTTGGTGAGTAATCGGGGCAGCTCGTTCACGCACTGTTTTCAGGTTGTTCTCCATGATGTGCCAGGTCGGCTCCATCACCTCGAACATCATATAGTACTGGATGTTCTGCACAAAGTTGAGCATGCGCTGACGGAGGGCGAACGCAGCAGCAAACCTGCGGACAGACGGTTAGATCACAGCATTAGGTCATTGGGCTGATTGTGTTTTTTTACAGAAATTCACCTAAAATTCTACACTAACTCACCATTTGGCGCTGTGTAACGAGTACTGCTTGAAATCTTTGTTGCAGATCCACACGTTGCACAGCAGCCTCTCCACATGTTTGCAGTAAAACATGTGTCTGAACAACATCTGGTACCTCGTCAAGGCTTTCCTGGAAAATGATTACAAATTAAACAGGTTTTTTTTTGTTTTGTTGTGAAGCGACATCACTATTCTTGTGTTAGATGCCTTTTATAGGTATTTATATCAAGAGGACGTTGGTGCAATTTCTTTAAAAACGTGGGATAAAAGGCAGTGAGCAGCTTGTTAAGAAATAGTGCAAAAATTCCAAAAAATTGGTAGATTTAGAAAATGAAAACAATTAAAAATGTAGGAAAAATGTCTAAGGAAAAAGCAAGGGATAGACTAGATATATTATTTTTAAAATAGTTACAGAATTATTATAACTTTTAAGCATTTATTTCAGATCATTTCCTTTTTCTCAATTTTATTTATTTACAGTATTTATTTATTTATTTGTGATTTTCAGGTAACTTTCTTTTACTTTTTTATTAATTTCTTGGGTAGTTCTGTGTCATTTCCTCCTTCAGTGCTCATTGCCCTCTTCGCATGTTTTTGACAGAAATCAAGCCAATTTGTTTAGTATTTAAAGACAAGAATAACAAAATAGAACAAAAAAGAACCACTAAATGTCTATTTTTGTTCAGATAATTGACTAAATCAGTTATTGGATGATCAGAAAAGCTGCCGATTCATTTTCTGTAGATCAGATCAGAGTAACGCAGCGCATGAATACGATCAAATGGAACCTGTTGATGATGAGCGAGAGCGGCCACTTGACGATGTAGTCGAAGGAGAAGGCCTCCAGCCCGCTGAGCGCCACATCGGTGGGGTCTGCGTTGATGATGGCCTTCTCCTGTTTGGTCTCGATGGCCAGCACCCGCAGCAGCTGAGTGATGACGTCATGAGGCATCAGGTCAATCTGTCGAGAAAAGACAGGAAGTTTGTTGTAAAAAAGGTTAATGCTATAAAGCGTGACGCAGCGTGACTCATAAACCATGAGGTCAGTCTGTGTGAGTGCAGGAAGCGTACGAGATTACTAACAGCACGATGAATGAATGAAGCATTGCTAAGCTTTTGTTTTCTTTCCTGTAATTTTTCATCTCTATCGGTATTCTTTCTTGAGATTTTATCCGTTTTTCTGTTGATATTGTGGAGACTTTACAAAGAAACCTGATTTGACATCGTGAGTTGAGCACATACATGTGCCGTTATTGGCTGCATATGAGGCGTTTTAGGGAAGAGATCTCTTCACACTGATGTCAGATATCAGTTACTTAGGATCGAATTTGGGAATAATTGAGTATTAATCCCTTAAACGTAAGCACGGGCTTATTTCCACCCACCTTGAGGTCGTCTTTGAAGGGGTCCGTGTTGGCGGTGCTCATCCTCAGAGCCAGCTCCAGCAGCGCCTCCAGTCTGGGAGGAACGATGTCGTCCACCGGCTTCTTCAGCTCCTCCTCCGTCAGGTCCATGAAGTGCACAAAGAAGTCCCCTTTGTCCATCAAGAAGTAGTGCTTGATGGATCTAACAAGACAACAACACAGTAAATAATTACACACAATGATTTTAAACAAGAAAGCTAACGTTCAACTGAATATTCTGGTCCAGCCCTAAAGACGGGCGACACATTAAAAGTGAAAACTGACAAAATCTGGATTTAAGATATTTTTCAACAATGAATGTAGTTTTTTGCTTCTTTTTCTGTGTGCTAACTGTCTTTGAGTTTCAAGACAGTAGCCTAAAACTGAAAAATATTCTTCTTATTATTATAAATAATTGCAGGTGCTTCCGTTCAGCACAGAATGAAACTGATCGCATTTATTGTTTCGAATTAAATGCACAAACTTTGCAGCGTCTCATCCTCTCTCTTTATCTGTTTACCTCAGGCGTGACACCAGCTCCTTCTCCTCCATCAGGAAGGCCAGCAGCACTTTGCTGGCGTAGTTGTAAGCTTTCTCGATCTGCTCCACGTACGCCCGCTCCTTCAGCGTGTACAGGACCTCCTTCGCATCAGGACACGTCACATCGCGGCCGCACTCCCGCACCACATTGAGATATTTCCCTACGCAGTGACAGGGAGCGAGATTAAATCTTTTGTCCAAGAAAGACAGTAAAAAATGTTTGACGTTTGTTTTTACCTGTGCTTAATATCTTGTCTGCCATTTTCTGCAGGAAGGAGGGAATCCGATGTTGCACGATGGTGTATCTCTGATCCCAGTATTTGTCGTTGTAGTCCTCCTGGATTTTCTCTTTCTGCAGCTCGTGTTCTTCCACCATGAACTCACTGTGAGGACGCACAACCATCAGAGTTAAACACAGCAGAGACATTAGTGGTAAGTATGTTTTAAATATTTTGACCATCAGTTTAAACCTGTACGGATCCTTGATGATGCCCCTGTAGATCCACTTCTCCAGTATTTCAAAGTACGGGACGCTGGCGGCTTTAGTGAGGTAGAGACACAGCTCCTGAGCCTGGCTGTCGCCAGTGTAGTTAAAGGTTCGATCATGAAGGAGACTCAGCGTCGCCCCGCCCATACACTCCCCTTTGTCCACAGAGGACGCTGGGAAATTAGTGCAAGAAAATGATTAATGTTTTTGAAAGTACTAGCTATCTCAAGCCTGGATTTTACAGAGAGCAACATTTTTATTAGTGCAGTTATCTTTATGAAATGAATTAAATGTTTAGAGCAAATCTGTCTTGAAATTCCTTGAAAATAACCTTAAAAAAATCTCCACCAGTTAATTAATATTAGTTTTATCTTGTATTGTTTGTGATAATATCAGCATTTGTGCCCAGTCTGCAGGTGCCGTAACTCTCTCTAAACCTGGTTCAGAGCGCCATCAAGGGGTTAAAATGAGCTGCTCGCGTTCACTTAACGAAGCTGCAGCGTTCATAGACTTTTTTACAAGATCACCATCGCTGCATCCTGAGCTTCACGCGGCCCAGGATGACTGTGATTGGTTTAAAGAAATACAAACAAGCCACAGCATTTTTCCCGTACAGCACAATGACTGAGTGTTTCCGGGCTTTTCTTCGGCGCTGACACAGTGCTGCAGAGATAGTTCTGGCAATGCAAGACTGCTGTTTGTCATGTTTACTTCTGCTCGGGTGATTTTAGACTGTATCAAACAGGCACGGAAATGTCCGAATTTAATATAAAAACTCATGACATTGATGATAAAAAAGCAGTCCTCCTTTTCTTGCTTCTTCTTCTTCTTTCCACACTTTTTTAAAATTTAAAGTAAACAGAAGTAAACTGGTGTTCAGACTCTTACCGATGGAGGCGAGTATCTCCATGGTCCTCATGGTGGGCTGGATGTAAAACCAGAGCTTCTGCAGGGACAGCAGGCCCTGCCGCTGCAGGTGCTCCAGCTGGGTGACCAGGATCAGGTACTCCTTCATCAGCGTCCTCATCGCCGCCGTCAGCGCGTGGTTCACCTGGCCGTACTCAAAGGACGACTTCTCCTCGATGAAGCTGACGGACACGCACAACTTATCATGTAATACTTCGTCCTCAGTTATAAAAGTGAAAAGATGTTTGCACACTCACCGTGTTATGGTGGAGTAATACGATGCGACCGGTAATATCCTGTTAACCAGCTCTTTGATGGACATGTCCAGAGTCGAGTCCACGATGAAGGAGCGGTTCTGTCTCCCCAGGACAGGCTGAGCTGTGATGTCTCGCCCGTCGACTCCGACCAGGACGAACAGCAGATCCTCCACCAGAGCTTGTTCCTGAGCGGCCAGCGGCATCGTACCTGCGCGCACGCGACGGCATCAGAAACACTGACAGCAGGTACACAAACACAACCGACTCTTTCCACCAAGTCAAAGCCTCCGAGAACCCAAATCAGCTGAAACTAGCTTAATATATAATTTAGGGTTTTACACACATAATAAATAACATCAAAAATGATCAGATATTAGCCTCAATCCAAATTTAAAATATGATCGTTTCAGTTTTTCACATCGTTTCAGTTTCCTGACGCTGGGTTGATTTGTGCGTGATTATCCTCGATAATCTACGGCTTACGGCAAGTTAGATTTTTAACTTTTTATTGCCACTCAGAATTAAATTTAACAACAATTTTACAATAACCAGAACTGAAGACGGACCCTGATGTTGCCCTGATGTTTATTGTAACATGACATTTTCTGTCCTGTAAAAATGTTAAATGATCTGTAAGTGTTGAAAAATACCTTTTCAGAGTGGAACACAATAATCTATTTGGTTTCCCAGCAGCAGTGGGAATATATGGTATTTTCTGGCTTATTTTCTTGCCAATTTTGTGTTCTTAATTTCAAATTTAAGATCCCACTGCCTGGATTTCTTTCATGGCACACTTCAGAAGAGAAATTTGGGGAAATATTTAACAAAAATTAGAGTGTACCACTTATTTTAAGATTTTAGATTTTTTTTTTTTAATAAGATTTATTTAAAACAACAATTAAGACCTTATATTTAGATCAATGAACTCAATGCCTTTTTAAGACTTTTTAAAGATCTGCAGGAACTTTGCCTGAATCATATCATGTGATACGGATTCATCAAAAATGAAAAGTCAGCAGTCAAACTTAAATCCCTCAGTGATCCTTTCAGTAGCATGCCTTTGGAAACACGCCGACTCCGCTTTGCTCCATGGCTGTCGTCATGGAGACAAGAGACAGCTAACATAGGTGGGATCCAAGGAGGTGTCGATCAAAGCGTGATCTGCCCCCACAGTCTGGAGGAATGCTGTTATCTTAAAAATGCCTCAAAATGAGCTGTTTTCAACTCAGTTTTCGGATAGCTGGAAACATTCAGATTTTTGAAGACACTAAACTTTGATATATTTATTATGTGCATTGTTACTATTTAAAGCCACGTTTCCACAGGCTTTAAAGAAATACACTGAGCTGGACTCTTGCAGAGGACTAAATGTAGCAGAGATGAGTTTAAAGGCGTCTCACCGATGGCCACGGCTGGGTCTCCTGCAGGGGTGGGGCTGGTGATGAAGTCTCCGAGGAGGGCGGGGCGGTCGTACACCCAGTTAGGAAACACGGGGTTGGGCTGCGTCGGGTTCTTCTTGTTGTGTTTGTCCCTCAGCATCTTCCGTGTGACTTCAGCCGACTGCAGGCAGATGAATAACAGGCAGCATCAGATACGAAGCAAAGTTTTATTTAAATTATTCTTTTTATTCTATTCAGGCTTCCCCTGTGAACGTCTTTACCGCCACTCAGGCAGGATCGATGACCGTTTGTGTGTCAGTTAGTCACTCTGTGTTACGCTGAATTTGTGAGGAAAACTTTGTTTTTCTTACATGCTTTTTATTTCTTTTGGACAATATATTGTCCCAGAAATACTTGCAATAAGCGCATTATTGTCGTTTTGAGACCCTTTAATTCCACATATATAATGATAAAATAATAGTAAAATAAAGCACACCCTTTAAAGAGCAATGATTTTAAAATTTAAAAAATTACAGCAAAACGTACCTCAGCATAGTTTTTTCTTTTCATTCTGCTTAAGCCCGCTACACACTGATAACCATCATGACAGAAACATGGCGATGGTGGTCGCGTTTACGTTCCCCTCCTCCTCCTCCTCCTCCTCCTCCTCTCTTTGACTCACATAAATGCCGCCATAGCGCGGGCTCGATTTGCTTGTTTATATCTTCCTCTACCACTACAGTGAAGAGGATGGACGCCCACGCTGACGATGTTGCGTGTTGACGTCGACGGTCGTAGTCTGTGATTCGGTAGATGATGTCATCGTACAGTCTGCGTACATCAAACTTGATGTCCTACCAAAGTTTAGTGGATTTTGCACTAAACTTATAAGATTGCAAAACTGACAGTCTGCAGGAGGAATTAAAAACAGGGAAGCTCAGGAAAAACCTGCTGTTGATTCTGGCGTTTTGTAAAATTTGGGTTATTTTCTTATGTAAACACTAGGACAAGAATCATACGACATATCGACACGGCCTTTATCATTTTTGCTGATTTGATTTTGTCGATAACATATTTAACCAGACAGGCAAACTTCAAAGTTTTGCTCCCAAAATCAAAAACAAATGGGGGATTTGTCTGATATCTTTTTGTATCTTCATCGTCTCGTGAAACGACTCGTCCCACCGTTTGAGGGGACGACCTGACCTTCAGATCTGAGAGAGAAAAGCTCACCAGAGGAGCGTTGGAGCTCGCAGTCACGTTGCCGAGCTTCTTCCTCAGCTCGTCCAGTTCCTGCATGGACATCTTGGTGCTGGTCTGAGGCAGAGTGTAACTGGTCGTTGTGGTGGACGTCGTGTTCGCCGAGGACTCTGACCTCTCTTTGGCATTCTGCTGCAGAAACTGGAGCATCTACCAAAATATCATAACCAAGCTGTGAGATTGTGTAACGAGAGCGGCTAACGACAAAGGTTCAATAATGCAGTTCATCTTTTTTTTATCATGATGGAAATGAACAAACTGAGCCGCTTCAACGACTTAAGAACTAATTAAATCTTCCATGTACAGTCACATTATAGTCACATTAGCTGTTTTTCTTCTTTTTTTAAAAAAAATATATTTGCGTGGAAAATTTCACAGCATCGAAAATCTCGAAAAATGTTGGGTGAAATGAATAATTTTGAAGTAATAAGACACAAAAGCACATATTTAGCTGTATGTAAACAGTATTTTTACCTCTTTATCCTCACAGAGTTTGGAGAGCAGATAGACCAGAGGGTCGAGGTTTCGAACATTTTTGGATTTGAGCTCCTCGTACTTCCTCAAGAAGTCCTCGGGAGTTTTGGAGAATTCTGCCAATTTGACCTGAAAATTATAAAATAACAGCCAGGAAAATAGTAAAAATTACAAATTCCAAGTCAAAAGCCCAGAACGACACCCAGAAATAATGCAGCTCATGATTTTATGCTCTGATGGCTGTGGGATCAAAAATGTCAGTTTGAATGGGTTTCAATGGAGCATTTTTTGCACTTAACAATTTTGTTCCCACAGTTAATTTTAGAATTATTGTACGAGCTGAGCTGGACATTCAAAGATTAAACAAACCCACAATTTTGCCAAAATGTATGCAATATGCATGAACACAGACAAAATTATCACTAAAAATGAAGAATGAAAAAATGTCAAATGCGCCAAACAGTCCCTGAGGCAGAGGTCAGCAACCTTTGTTATCAAAAGAGTCATTTTTGCCCCCCCCGCCCCAAAAAATTAGTAAACAACCCATTAAGTCAAAATTACTCCATCAATATTATTACTGGGTCTATATGAGCATTCATTAATATGTTTTAGCACTATTTATTATTTTTTGTTACATTAACTTTGCAGCGTTGGTGGTGAAAATAAACAGATCTGTCCATGCACTTCTCCATTTTCCTCTGAGAGCTTTTGTGATTCAGGACCAGCCACCACCTTTGAAATTTAGTGGAAAAGGCACCAAGGCCACAGAAATATGATGCACGTTCTAGTTGATGAAATGAAATTAATTTTCTTAATCTGTGTACAGGCTACATGTTTGCAAATGGAGAACGCAACAGAAATTTTAGGCCTAAAACACGATAAAACCGAATTCAGATCTTCAAAGGATAACAGTTATTCACTTCCATATAATCTTTGGTCAGAGACACAGGAGCCACTGGAGAGGGGCTCCAGAGGGGATGTGGCTCCAGAGGCACAGGCTGCCTGCCCCTGCCCTAAGGGTTAATGAATCCAATGTCTGCTGAGACTTTTTAAGGATCTGCATGTACCCTCATCAATTTCGGGACTTTATGTTTAATTACTGCCATGTCCCAGGACTGTTTCCCGCCCTGAAAGCTGCTCTGAAGCATTATTCCCACCTTGGCACTGTGAGCAGACACCGTGGTGGTGACATAGGGAGTCCTGTGTTTCTGCAGCAGGTCGATGTATCCCTCTGCTCCGTCTCCTCCTCTCACATGAAGCAGGCTGAGCAGCTCGTTCACGTCGTGGTGGATCCTGAACTCACTCATCCTCAGGACGCTGTAACAACCGCATCATTATCACAGAGATACCCCCAACTCTTATTACACCATCATCGGAGCTATAAAGGCTCATAATGACCACCGCCGCCTGTAGTTAAGCTGAAATAAACACAGTAATTAATGATTTCTGTCAACCTGCGGCTGTAGCAGTGATGCTGAGCTAACACTTACCTGATGCTAGCGAGCTAACGAGCTAAAATCACTGAGATGATGCTAACAGCGAAGCTAGCTCCGCCACAATTAACCACGACACTGATCGGACGGTTATTACAACGTCACTCAGTGGTAATAACCTTATTACAGGTGTATTACAGGTGTAACCGGACCCTGCGCGCGGCTCCCTACCTGTCGGTCGTCTCCGGTTGTGGACACCGTCTCAGGTAACTCACGCGCCCACAAACAGTCAAATTCTTCTTCTTCTGCTGCTGTAAATACACAAACAGTGCTGCCGCCACACCGCCCCCACAGGGTTAAATCACGCTACTGCTAGAGTTAATCGTAATTAATTAGTCAATTAATCGATTAATCAATATACTTATAATTATATATGTATGTTTGTGTGTGTGAGTGTGTGTGTGTGTATGTACATATGTGTGTGTGTGTGTTTGTAACTATGCACAAAAAGTAAGGAAATTTGTGTTTGATAGTAACTCAAATGGAAACATGAATTATGTAACGAAACACTTATAACGCGGAAATTTTAATTCTGTCTCTAAAATTTAAAAAAGAGAGATTTTACAAAATCTCTTATATAAAATATTTTACAAAGAGTTTGGATGGATTGCATCCATCACCCCTCTTATCCCCCTTTTTTTATTTTAATTTCCTTTTTTTAAATGATTAATACTTTTTTCCTCTCTTTCTTTATTAGATCCTACTTTAATCCCCACCCTCCTCTTATGCAATGCATTATTGCTGTATTATAACTTATATGTATGTTTGTGTCTATTCGTGTTGCGGTTTGTGTGTTTTGTACAAAATTATTGTAAAACAACGAATACAGCTTTAAAAAAAGACAAGAAAATAAGTTATATTTCCACATTCTCAATGATTAGCCAAGTTATCAATTATTTGATTGATATAAATATGTGCATCGTGCTACCATGCAGAACACATAGACTATACATATATATATATATATATATATATATATATATATATATATATATATATGTTTTATTCGATTCATTTTTTTGTATATTGATGTTTTATTCATTATATGTTATTTATTTGACCTGCCATGTATGCAACTTTTACCCTTGTATGCTGCAACACTTGAATTTCCCGTCTGGGGATCAATCTTATTTTAGGATTAGGGATTATTTTATTTTATTTTATTTTATTATTTATTTATATATATATATATAATATATATATATATATATATATAAATTATATATATATCCCGTATATCATATATATATATATACACACACACACACACATATATATACACATATATACACACACACACACACACACACATATATATATATATATATATATATATATATATACACACACACACACACACACACACATATATATACACATATATATACACACACACACACACATATATATATATATATATATATATATATAATATATATTATATATATATATATATATGACACGATAAGACACAATAATTACAAATAAGAATAAGAAATATTATTATAAGTGTAGTGTATCAACGATACATTCAAGAGTGGTGTTTGTGTAAAAGAGTTAGATGAGCTCTTTTTATTTGAGAAATGATGAACCTCTGCTGAATATTTTTTTAAGAATCTAAAATCCCTCTGATCGAACATCATTGTATTTGCTTTTATTTTGAAAACCGACGACACGGCGGAAGTAAACAGTAATCACGTTACAACCCGGAAGAATTGCCTTTCTCCGATTATCGTTTGAATAGACAAGAATGAGCGATTTATCCGCCGAAGAAACGATTAAACGCGACGCTGCGAACGTCGTGCGGCCTGTGAGAGTCGTTTTTGTGTCCTAATGTTCGGATCCGGAGCCGGAGGCGGTCGACTGTGAGCAGCAACGCCCTGATGCCCGCCGACCCGTCGGAGAAAAAGAGCTCCGTGTTTACAAATCGGCCGGAGGAGAGCGTTTCCCCGCAGTGAGTCGTTAGCTAACCGTGTGCGCGTTTTTTTGTTTTCAGACGCAGAAATAACATGGCTGAACTGCATGTCGTGGAGCCGAGCGGCACCGGCACCATAGAGCAGCCGGAGCACCGCGACGTCCGGGGCTCGGTGCGCCTGGCGTCGCCCACTCTGATGGTGCCGCCGCGGGGCAGCCAGCTCAGCCCCGGCGGGGTGTCCGGCGGCAGCGGCGGCGGAGGAGGACGCTCCGTGTTCGGGTTCCCCGTGAAGAGCAACCCGAGCTCCCCGTCCGAGCCGGCGGACAAACCGGGCTCCCGCTGGGTCCGTCTGAACGTCGGGGGGACCTACTTCATCACGACCAAACAGACGCTGTGCCGGGACCCCAAATCCTTCCTGTTCAGGCTTTGCCAAGAAGACCCCGACCTGGACTCCGACAAAGTGAGCACATGAACTGTCTTATTTAGGGACTGTTCGTTATTTATGGTGCAAAAAGGGGGAGGCATGTAAATTCATTTTTAAGCCTTGGAGAGAGTTATGATTTTATTTTTGGTTTTATGGAGGGTAACACAAATTTAAATAGTTGCATTTGTACTTATTTTACCACTGTTGAAGGCATGTTTTAATAATAATACTAATAATAACAAACTTTATTTGTATAGCACGTCTCATGAAAGAAATCCAGCCAGCGTGCTTTACAAGAAAGAAATGACATGCACCAACTGCTTCACATCAAAACATATAGAAGACAAAAAGACGTAAAACCTGCATGTAAAAATAAAATAAGAGCAGAAAAGAACATATAGAACGCATCTTCACATGCATAAAAGCCACCGGGAAATACCAGTAAAAGTAAGATAAAAATAATGAAAAAAATGAATGCACAGATGCACAACATAACATGGAAAATACAATAAAACCCCCAGACATTATTAATAAAAAATAAGCATTAAAGTTCAGTAAAAAACAACATGTTAAAGATGTGCAGCAGTAAGAAGCCGTTTTCTTTCAAAATCACCAAAATTACACCATTTAGTTTAGCCACAAACTGTTTAAAAACTGAAATTATTGTTGGATTTTCACATTTCTGATGCTCTTTGGACACGTCATGTGTAGGACTGCAACGGTTTGAGACTTTCAGGGTGTGATAACCGTCTCTGAAAATATTCTGGTTTCACAGTATCACGCTGTTATAGAATTATTATTATTATTATTATCATCATCATCATCATCAGGTAAAATTACCCTTGAAGGAATGAAAGCAGAAAGTCTAGATTTGGTTGAAAAAATGTTTAATTACTACATTTCAAAACTTAAAGCCTTTTATTTTAATGGGAGTATGTTTAAAAAGTAAAGGATCAAGGAAAACTTACAGGATCTGAGTGTTTCCTGCATCACTGCACCTGTGTGATACGGCTGCATTCACTATCGTGATATTAGTCAGCCGGTAAATTTGTCTTCAAATTGCTGGTTTTGTCAGACAAAAAGCTGAAAAGCAGCCTCCACTTGTTCATTTGTTATCTTAATTATGAAAGACTCAGTTTTGTCTCATAATTAGCCCCCAAAAAATGCCAAAGCCTCACAGCTGACAAGCTGGAACAAGGTAATATTTGGCATTTAGGGGTTAAAAGACTTTAACAATAATCGATTACCAAGATAGTCAGAACATATCCCCAAACTGTTCCTGCGTGTGAAACAAACACAAAAGCGTAACCTGATTTTGTTCGATTTCGGCTGCAGTGGTAGGACTCACGGATTTTTGACCTCAGATATCTGTGAAATATAAACACGATAACATCGTCACAGTATGATTCTGCCGATAATCGATAATATCGATTCCTCATTTTACAGCTACGTCGCTTCAACATTTGTCCACCAACTCAACTCAGACATGTCCGTGTGTCTGTTCGCAGTTTCCTGTCTCTTACTGATACGATAACATCTGTGATTTTTTTGAAGTCAGCTGATGTCGGTCGGGTCGATGTGGCTGTTTTTGAGGTTTAATTTCTTTGAACTGAAACGATGATGATTTTTTTTTCTTTATTAACTAACTCGTTGATTTGCTTCAGTGAGGACAAAACTGAAATCTCCCCACAAATGTCAACTCCCTTTTTTTTTTTGTCCCTGCAGGACGAGACAGGAGCCTACCTGATCGACAGGGACCCCACGTACTTCGGCCCCATCCTGAACTACCTTCGACACGGAAAACTGATCATGGATAAAAACCTGGCCGAGGAAGGTAAAATGTTTGTGGCGCTCAAACATCAGTGGTTATCGTTTTTTCGTCTTTAATCGTCTTTTATCACATTTATTCTTGTATTTTCTGAAACAGCCTTTTTTGGGATCTACTTGTTTTATCACTTTTACTCCTTTTATAAGCTTTATTCTTGTTTGTTTACGGATTTTTTCGACTTTTTTCCAGACTTTTCTCTGATCAGCGTTTGTGTTAATGTTTATTTTCCTGCCACTTTGTAAACAACTGTTTTAAAGGTGCTATATAAATAAAGTTATTATATTATTATAGAGGCCAAATAATGATCCGTCTTTTCGTGTCAGGCGTTCTCGAGGAAGCCGAGTTCTACAACATTGCGTCTCTGGTGCGGCTGGTCAAAGAGAGGATACGGGACAACGAGAACCGAACATCTCAGGTGCAGAAAACAGCAGATAAATCAGCGCGGCAGACTCTCTTCCAGTCCAAATAAAAACCAAAATAGCTTTTTTTATTTGTGTGCAGATCAGTGATGTCGCTCTGTGTGCGGTCTTTGTCTCGTCCCTCAGGGTCCTGTGAAGCACGTGTATCGAGTCCTGCAGTGCCAAGAGGAGGAGCTCACACAGATGGTCTCAACCATGTCGGACGGCTGGAAGTTTGAGCAGGTGCACAGAACTAAAACACAGCTTTTTTATTCTCTCTTGTCAAGTTTGAGTTCGTGGTTCGGTTGTTTTAGAGCTGCAAAAACCTAAAAACAAACACTTTTAATATTTCGTGCCTTTTTGCGTTTTTCTTGTCCTCAGCTTATAAGCATCGGCTCCTCTTATAACTACGGAAACGAGGATCAGGCCGAGTTTCTATGTGTCGTTTCCCGGGAACTCAACAACTCCACCAACGGCATCGTCATCGAGCCCACCGAGAAGGCCAAGGTGAGACGTAACTGAACACGAGGCTGTTTGTTTGTTTGTTTGTTTTTTAACACTCATGGTGATAGTGGAAATGGCGTGTATTTTCTCCATATGCCAAACATGGTAAAAAAAAAAGATGTCATCAGGTAAAATAGTAAAAATGTCAAATTCTGAGGCAAAAACCCAGAATGACTCTCAGAAATAACACAGCGCACGTTTTTCTGCTTTGATGGATTTGGGATCAAAAATGTCAGTTTGAATGGGTTTCAGTGGAGCATTTTTTGTGTTATTGAAACCACTGAAACAGTGTGTTTTAGACTTATTGTGCATGCTGAGCCGGAAATTCACAGATTAAACAAAAATACAAAATCTTGCCAAAATTTCTGCCATATGCACGAACACAGCCGAAATGATTAAAAAAAGAAGAATGAAAAAGCGTGAAAAATGTGCCAAAGGTCCCTAATGGTTAAACGGTTTCTTTATTTCACCGGCAGCTTTATCCTTTAATTTCCTTCACAAAGTCGCACAAAAAAGTCCGATTTTAACGTATTTCTGTGTTTTCCACTGACTCGTTTCTCCGTCCGTCCCCGCAGATCCTTCAGGAGCGAGGCTCGCGGATGTGAAGAGACCCGGATCCTGAGCTGAAACAACACTTTATCAACAAAACAATAACACGAACATTTCCTCCAGTTTTCATCAAGATCCATGAGTTTACCTCCCTCCTCTACCTTTCTGCCATCACCGCCTTCATCCTCCTCCTCCTCCTCCTCCTCCTCCTCCTCCTCCTCCTCCGGTGGTGTGCCTCTCCACGCCCTGCAGTGCTGCAACGCCACCCCGACTCCCTCCATCGCCAGCTGTGGATCACTTTAAAAAGGGATTACAAGTGAGTGTTTTTTTTCCTCATAGCAGCTTTTTTATTTGATGGTCAGTGTGGCTGCGGTGCTGACTGTAGCCCCGCCCAGCACAGAGCTGCTGTCGTCTTCACGGTTATCATCGTCATCATCACCTCTGTCAGCAGACGGGAACACTTCCTCTGTCTTCGGCTCTTAGCAGAAATCTCCTCAGGACTCTCAAAGGACATAAAGGAATGAACACACCTCCACTGACTGAGCCTCTTTACCTGATCACGGAGCCAACGCCGCCGCCGCCGCCTCTCTCTGCGCTCCTCAGCTGACGTCTGGGGCGAAAAAAAAATCAGAGATTGAGGTGGAGCAGTTGAGTCCGATCGCCGTGTTTGAGCCAGCCCGGTGCAGCTTTTCCTCCTCCGCTCTCTCGAGTCTTTACAAAGTGACATCATCTTCGGCGCCACTGAACATCACGGCGTCCTCTTGTTTCCTGCTCCTGGGCTCGATTCGGTCTGAGAAAAAAAAAAAATTTATGTGCAAAATGACTCAAAAAAAAACAAAAAAAAGAGACTACACCTGTGTACAATTTGTCAAGGCATGTGAGGAATCTATATAAATCTATATAGGCTACATGATGAAATTATATGAAATGCAAATGGTGTAATTACTGATTTCTGTATCATAGTTGTCATATATTTACATATTCTTCTTGGTGGGTGAGTCTATTTAACCCTTTGAAACCTGAAACGACATCACTTTTCTTGTGCTGCTCTCAGACGCCTTTTACAACCTGTTTAAACCTTTGAACTCTGGGTAAATCTGGGCGAATTCTTTCAAAAAACACGGGGGAAAAGGCAATGAGCAACTTGGCGAGAAATGCTCCACTAATTGCAAGAAATTAGTAGATTTAGAAAATAATTTTTAAAAAACTAGGGAAAAAAGAAAAAGCTAGGGATAAAATCTATATTTCTAATTATTGCAATTACATATTTAAAATTATTTTACATTAATATAATTTTCCTCAAGTACTTTTTCTGAATCTTGTTGCTTTGAAATCTTCCATAAATTGCTAGAAATTAGTGAATTTAGAGAATTATTTTTTAAAATAGCTACAGGAAAATGTCTAGGGAAAAAACTTTAACTTTAATTATCGTAATTCCACATTTAAAATTGTATTACAGAAAAGTTGTAATTTTCCTCAAGCACTCCAAATCTTGTTTGCCTTGAAATGCTCCATAAATTGCAAGAAATTACTAAATTTAGAAAATGATTTAAAAAATATAATCTAGGGAAAACTCTCTAGAGAAATAAGAAAAAAATTCAAATTATCATTCTTACATCTTTAAAATTATATTACAGAAATATTTTTAAAAATCCTTTAGCACTTTTTCAAACCTTGTTTGCCTTGAAATGTTTCATAAATTGCCAGAAATTAGTATATTTAGAAATATATTTTGAAGAAAGAAAAAAACTAGGGAAAATGTCTATGAAAAGGAGAAAAAAGCCAGGGAAAAACTATATATAAAATTACAATAATTACATATTTAAAGTTATGTTACAGAAATATTATAATTTTCCTTAAGCACTTTTTCCAAGTCTTGTCTGCCTTGTTTTGTTTTGTTTTTTTACTTTCTTTATTCATATTTCTTTTGTAATTTCAGTTCCTTTTAATACTTTTTCTAATTTCTTGTTATTTTTTGGGTCATTGCTTTTGTTGCTTATTCCCTTCTGCCCTCTTTTTTAAAGAAATCAAGCCAAATTGCTCAGGTTTCAAAGGGTTAAAGGACAGATAAAATATCATTTTTTCACATAATAACCAGTTGTTCTTGAAGGTTTCCCGCCCGGTAACACGGATGTGTGTCTGCAGCAGTGCCTCTCTGCTTTCTGTCCATGACTGAAATATCACGGTTTTTTTTCAGCTGCACGTTTTCTGTCGTGATCCTCAAAAAAAACAAAAGGTTTCTCTCCGATATCCTACTTTGATCTCTTGCATATCTTAAAATTGTAATTAAGGATAAGGATCATGTGACCGGACAGGCGTGGCGTGGCGAGATTTGGACTGTGGCCAGTTCGTATGCTGCCTCAAACCCCTGAAGCACCCCCCCTCCCCCTTCATGGCCGTCTCACGCCAACACTCACTCTCTCTGCAGCTGCCTCTGTTTCCGGTCCTCAGCTTATCGCCCAAACGACCGTGTCGTCTCACTTTCTGCAGCACTTGTAGCAACCAACTGTGCTCCTCGCGCTTAAAGCCCCGAGATACCTGAGCCGACATCACGGCTGAGATTTGCTGACTGTAAGCGAACGTGCCACACGAGAGCCGAGCTTTTATTTCACATCTTATGTGGCGTTTTTTTTCTGTGCCAGCAGATAAGATACCAACACGGCTGATTTCTCTGGAAATATACTTGACATTCAGTTGCTATTTGATAGTGCTGACCCAAAATCAACGTTTTTTCTCTCTCACCTACGGTGTTATTTATCAGTCTAGATAGTTTGCTACGGTCGATATCTCCAAAAATCAGCAACTCTCACCAAAACAATGTAGACTGATGAACAGCACCACAGGTGAGAGGAAAAAGAATATTTTAGGGTGAACTGTCCCTTTTAAAACTTGTAACTTGAAATAACATGAGCTCTGACTTTACAGTGAAAATTAATATTTATAAGGCTGATTTTATAGTTTTTTTTTCAAATTATTAATTTATTTGCACCCTTGTCGAGTAAAACTGAATTAGCTTCGACTTTAGGTGTGCTTTTTTCCAAAACCGTAAGGGTGCAAATAACATGAGCTGAAGTCAGTTAACTGATTAGTTGGTTGACGGAAAATTAATCGACAACTGCAACAATCTTTTTTCTGTTTTATATCATTGAAAGAATTTAATATTTTTAGGTTTCAGATATTATATATGTTTTCTTTGGCTCTGGGAAAATGTAAACTTTTCACCATTTTTTTTCCAAAAAAAAATATTTATTATTGTTAAAAAAAATTATTATTGTTATTATTATTTTTTGAGGATGAGTAAAATTAGCATTAGTTTTAGCCCCAGAAGTCACCAAACTGTAGGGCTGCAACAAATGATTGTTTTTTAATAAAAATGATTTTTTTGTCAGAATGTGAGTTCCTAGATCGCTTCTTTACTTCAGTCAACAGTCAGAAACCCCAAAATATTCAACCTGCAGTTATATAAAGCAGAAAAACAGCAAATCGGCGATATTTGTGATATTTTGCTGGTTAAAATGACAAAAATGTGCAGACAGTTTTCTGATGATCAGCTAATCGATTAATCATTTCAGCTCTCCACCCGACAAAAACACGCCGCAAACGTGTGAATATGTTGCTGTTAGTGGTGCAAACGTCATATCAGCAACTTAATGCAAAGTTTGAGCCGTTCACACATATCAGACGGAGGGTTGAAACTTCTCGTTGTTGCCCATCGTGCAGACTGAACTCACATTTTAAATCACCGTCCCGTAAACGCTCAAAAGGAGCGCCTGATCTTTAATCTCCGCTCACTTTGATGCACCCTTTTTTGTATAAAACATATTTGATGCAGTTTCGTTATATCAAGCATGAACAAAAAGAATGCGAGGAAAAACGAAAAGATCTGTACGTCCTCGCTGTCGTCCGTGACGCTCAGTCAGGCCTCGGAGCTCAAACTTTGATGTGACTTCTTCTTCTTTGTTGTTGTTTCGTTCCTCCTCTCGCGTGTGTGTTGTGCAGTTTTCTTTCTGCTGAGTCGTGAGCAGACCGCGTGCTGCTGAAAACGCCCAAACGTCTCATCGAGGAGCACTTTTATCCTCCCTTGTTTCTCTGGGCCTTTTGCAAAGCACCTTGGGTGTTGTTTCCCCTTCGTCCGTGTCCAGTGTCGTGCCTTTTTGACCTGTGTTGTGCACAGTTGTTCTCCCCCTCTTATCATGAGGAGCCTCTCACACCTTAAAAAAGCCAGGAGGCATCCACCTGAGGTTTAAATCGGTTTTTAGCCTGTTTTCTGATGTTAGTGTTTCAGCGAGAGGCGAGCCAAACAAACCCCGCCTGCGCTATCTATAAAAAGTGATTACCAGCTGCTGTCTCTGTGCCATCGCCTTTGAGCTGAATCCACCCAAAATCACTCCCGGAGGTTCAAAACTGTGTCCGAATCTGCTGCAGGGAGCAAACGGACAGCAGGAGGAGGTCTGTCAAAGCTTTGATCTTAGTAAAACTCCAGCAGTGCTCTTTGTTATCAGAAATCAATTTGACTTTAAACTCGCTGACTTTGGGCTTCTTCGTTTTTTCTTGAGTTGCATGCTGAAGCCATCGCTAATGATCCCCGTTCTTCGATGTGTGTAATCAACCTTTTTAAAGCACTTACTGTCACCTTTGTGGACCCGGTTTTATCTTCCCCTGATTCACAATTCGGTGGTTCCCAAACTGAGAATGAGTCTTTGTTTAAAGACTTTGTTTAAAAAGACAGGAGAGCAAAAAACTACACGAGTGATATTATAATATAAGACTTTTTTAATGCCACTCGGAATGAAATTTAAGACCAATATAACAAAAACATCAATATATTTAGGGACAATTTTTGTGAAATATTTACTGTCACTTTTTGACAGTAATTAATGTGAGAGGAATTTGGTAAATTTTATATATAAATATACACACATATATAAGTACATTTAACATTGCATCATCAGAAAAACAATCATAAAATTAGTCTTTCCATGTTTTAGCAATTTAGGGCCAAACTGCAGCAAAGCGTTTAGCGTTTTCATGAAGAACTGTTGCCGTGTAAATGTTGCCTTATATTGTGAAAGAGACGTCTGTAAAAAAGGGGATAATATTTTTGTTAAATCCCTGTAAAATTACTCGTTTCACTTTTGGCATTTCATCTATAGTCTATAAAAGTCTTGAAAAGTAGCACAATTAAATCACTTCCCTGTTGAAGTTAGCAGAGCGCTGAACCGGAAGTTAGCAGCAAACGCTTTAGTGTACTTTCTCTATTGGCTCCTCGATTCAGAAAATCCAGATTATTTTATACCCGTGACATCAGACTTTTTTGGCTTCATGCGCCACAGAGCAACTTTCAAAAAAATGAACACTGTATCCAGTTCTCTTTATACATCTATGATCCTGTGACAAACAGTTTGGGAACCACTGATGCTGCTAATATTTGCAATGTGATTATTTAAATCAAGCACCAGTTTGTTTGTTTTTTAAACAAAACAAAAAAAAATATGATTTACTTTCACCCGCACTAGTTAGTCTACAGATTATGTGCAATTTTAACAAATCTGCAAAAAAATATATAGTATATATATATAAATATATCTCTGTTGTTTGGGCACGTGAAAACACGAGAGCATGCATTGTTCTAGAGATTATGACGTGTACTGTGTACTGGATTTTGTCTGACCTCTGTGTTAGTGCAAAGTGTGTGTGATGCATGGTGGGGGAGCAGAGGAAGGCATGGCTCTGTAGGTGTAGATTTCTTGTGTGGAGCAGTTGGTCTACAA
This sequence comes from Plectropomus leopardus, assembly GCF_008729295.1. Taxonomy (NCBI): domain Eukaryota; kingdom Metazoa; phylum Chordata; class Actinopteri; order Perciformes; family Serranidae; genus Plectropomus; species Plectropomus leopardus. The sequence continues at coordinate 3,262,827 of NC_056481.1, forward strand.
CTAGACATATTCTCTACTCACATGTCCTGTTTCTTTGTTGTTTTTGTATCTTCGTCATGTCAGTATCAGTAGATGCAGAATAGCTAGCTTCAAACTAAAACTAACCAACCAATCAGATCGCACCCCACCCCCCCCTTCTCGCCCCTGACCTCGGTTTATAAAGCATTTAACCTGCAGCTCAACACACGAAAAGAAAGATTTTTTAATCCATGGATCATGTTGCCAGTTAATCTGTAAACACCTGCATGCGTTTGTGGACATGCACACTTGTACACTCATTTAGAGGTATTTGAAAAATGTCACCTATTAACCGTTTCTTTGTGTTCATTTATCAACAGTATTGATGTCAAATGTGAATATTGTCAATGGAGACTGTGGAGAAAAATGTTTGGAAGCTGACAAAGCATATTTTTTTTTTCGTCTGATTGTTTGTTTTCACTTTTATTTATTTTATATTTTTTTAATTTTTCTACCGATGTCGTTTCTTTACATGTAACAATTTTAACAAAACCCAGTCTGGTTTTTAATCATAAAAATGTGTCTGTGTTTTAAAACTGTGGCTCACTGACTGTTTGTTGACTCTGTTTACTGTGATTTTTTATTTTTTATTTTAAAAGGAATAACTCAAGTTTTATTTCAAGAACATATAGAGATTTTGAAAGTTTTACCCATTTAATAATTTTCCTTTTTTCCACACTGTTCACAGTGAAGGGTAAAATCACAAAAACAGAGAATAAAATATGTTTAAAAAATATAATATAAATAATGTAAAAAAAAATAAAAATTATAAAATACAAGAGGGCATATAAAACAATGAGAAAAATAAATATATAAAAAAAAATTAAAAGAAAATATCTTTAATTAAATTATGTAGTGTTCAGTTAAAAAATTTAATTAAAATAGCAGCATAGTTGTTTCTTTGGTTCACTGTTTGGGTGTATTGATCCAAATTGTACTGTTAAAATGACAGTTTAAATAGTATAAAATAGAACATACAAAAAACGTTTAAAAAAATATATTTAAAAAAAATAAAAAAAAAAAAATAGTGATTAAATGTCTCATAGGGGCCGGTCCTTTTTCACACCAATTAAAACAGACATTAGATTCACTTCTCCTCATTTTTTTTTACCATTCCCTAAAATCATCAGATCATGGTTCGATAAAAACATGTCTGTTCAGTAAACAGAACTTTAGATGTTGTTATTTCAGGAAGAGCCAGGTCACAGTGACCTGAAATGTGTCCTCAAACTGGCTGTGAGTCAGAAACCAGTTAAAACAAGAACTAAAATATAGAGTAGTGGGTGTGCTATATGTGAAAATCTGTCATTTATAATGACATAGTTATACATTTCCACCACATTATTACAAATATTAGAAATATAAATGTATAAATACAAATAAAAGGTAGAAATAATTTTAAATCGAATTTTGTTAAGTAAAAATTAATGCTGAAATAATGAAAAAACACATTAAAACACACCTGGGTTTGTAAATAAACCATAAAGTGATAAGTGCTACAAGTATCAAAACATTCAAATCTAAGGGTTTCCCAGCTAAAAACGTTCCCACAACATTGGCTTACATCACCAACAAGGTACTATTATGTTTTAAAGAAAACATTTTAATCTAATGTTCAAAGAACGTTTTAAGGATGTTTAACTTTTCAGCAAAAACTCATAAAAATGTTTATGTTTGTTGTTAAAATATCACATTATATTACATTGATTAAAAGATGGTCTGCTTTGAAAACGTTCTTTTTTTGTTCTCGTGTAACATTATGGGAACGTTTTTTTTTTAAAATAAAAAGAACAGTATATGATCTGTCACCTCTCAAACTCACAAAAACATCTTCAAAATGTTGTAATGTTACGGCTTAGTCAGCATTTAACTTTAAAGGAACACTATTTGAAATGATAAACATCCTTAAAACATTCCTTGTACATTTAATTAAATATTACTATTATAATTATTATTGTAGCTTGTAGGTAACATTAGTTAACGTTGTGGGAATAACACTAAAAAAACAAATTTTAAACATTTTTTTTAACGTTTATAGATAATGTTACCTGAACTTTAAGAAGAACGTTCTGGGAACTAAAAGAAAACTTGCCACTGAAAACTTTACTTTACTTTACTACCAACAATTGCTAGCTGGGTCGGTTCAGGTTTTAAAATAGGGGAACACATATCCAGGTAGTAATTTTTGGTTTTAAAAATGCAACCACTGAATGGTTTAGTAACATTTTCAGTGGAAAGTTTTCTTTATGTGCCCAGAACGTTCTTGCTAAATTTTGGGCAGCATTGTCTATAAACATTTTAAAAAGTTTTTTTTTTTCATGATGATGATGATGATGATGATTATTATTAATTTATGTATTTATTCATCAATTATTATTATTATTATTATTATTATTATTATTATTATTATTATTATTATTATTATTATTATTATTGTTGTTGTTGTTGTTGTTGTTGTTATTATTATTAACATATATACATTACATTACATTTCCATCTTTAAAAAAAAGGTGTGTAATCTCAGTCCTCAAATAACGTTTTCAAAGCAGCATTCAGAAAATGTTATTTCTTTGTTCTCATGTAACATTGCGGGAACGTTTCATAAAAGAGTGGGTTCAGATATCAACAGGGAGACAGTCCTCGACCGCAGACTGTACATAAAGATGTTTATCTGTCTTTACTGTCTTTGACACAGCTCCGGGGCGCGCGTGCACAGCGCCCGCATCCGACCCTCCCCGCGCGGCCACGTCAGTCTCCTCCCACCGTGCGCGCGGCTGAGGAGGAGCCGCAGACCCCCGGTCAGTCGGTGCTGCTGCCCGGCAGTCATCGAGGAGCGACCGCGCCTGCCTGCTGGGACCGACGGGGGGGGCTGCGGGACCAACATTTTTTAAAACAGGTGATTTTATTGTAATTATTTATAAATTCACGGAGAAAATTGCCGTTTAATTCGCTTCGTTTTTTGTTTGCAGCGAAAGTGCTGATGCGGGGATGTTTATCTGCAGGGTGAAACACTGATGGCAACAACACATTTATGTGGTAAAATTACCTTTTTAACAAGCAGTATTCGCGATTATTCAGTATAATTTGGTGTAAAGAGGTTGCGGTGGAGCTTGAACCGCGTTTAAAGGCGTTTTAACGCGCCGAAATGATTACGAGTTGCCACGTGGGTGACGCTAGAATAAAAACAGCTTTATTACAGTTTAAATTAACATTTTGGTTAATATTTAATGATAATAATGGTTAAAAATATCACTATTTGACGCGTAAGAAACAATAACGCATTGGTGTCATCCCTCCGTGGGCTGTCCCACAGGGAGGATCAGCAGCTCAGCATCACTTTTATTGATCAGGGGAGACATGAGGAGGACTCCCACGACACCCCACACCTTCAGGGACATTTACTTATTATTAATTAGTATGTCCAGGAGGACGCAGGGCTGCAGGAGACAGAGCAGGAGGTGAAAACAGGATGTCATGCAGGCTCAGTGGATCAGATTGCAGAGATATGTGAGGCCTCTCCCCCTCACTGCTCCCCTCACTGCTCCTCTCACTGCTCCCCTCACTGCTCCTCTCTCTGCTCCTCTCACTGCTCCTCTCTCTGCTCCCCTCACTGCTCCTCTCACTGCTCCTCTCACTGCTCCCCTCACTGCTCCTCTCACTGCTCCTCTCTCTGCTCCTCTCACTGCTCCTCTCACTACTCCTCTCACTGCTCCCCTCACTGCTCCCCTCACTGCTCCTCTCACTGCTCCTCTCACTGCTCCTCTCAGAGGAGGAAGAGGAGTCTCAGGACAGGTCCACTGTCCACATACGTCTCTGTGCTTTTGTTCTGCCCCCCCCCAAAAAACTATTCTCACCACGTGGATGAAAAAAATAATCTTTATGTTGCACAAAAAGTCAAATTTAACCCTTTGAAATCCATGCAAATTTGTTAGATAAAACGCAATGTCCAACTTGGAGAGAAATCACCCACATATTGCAAGAAATTAGTAAAAGGTGAATGAGAAAATGAGTTAGTAGAATTATAAGAAATGTATCCAAAAATAGGAAAAAATGTCTTGATTTTTAAAAAATAATCATTATAGCTATGTATTTTTAATTATGTTACAGAAAGAAATCACACGCATACATTTTTTTTCTTTCTGCATTTTTAGGGTAATTTACTTGTTTTTTTGTTGTTATTTTTAGTTTTTTTTCTAATTTATTTATTGTCATGTTGCTTATTGCCTACTGCTTTTCAAGTCAAACCAGTTCACTCAGGTTTCAAAGGGTGAAACTCCTTTCTTAACCTTTTGATACCTGGGCAAACAGGTTTGATTTGTTTTTAAAAAATGGGAATGACTCAGGAATTAGCAAGAAATTAGTAAAAAAAAATACAAGAAAAACACCTCAAAATTAGCAAAAACAAAACAAAAAAGGAAGGTAAACAAATAACAACAAAAAGACCTTAAAATATCTTTAAAAGATATATAATAATTACATTAATTTTAAATATATAATTCTGATCATTTTCAATATTGTCCTGTGGAACTTTTTTCCCTAGCTTTCTAAAAATAATTTCCTATACCTACTAATTTCTTTCAGTTTTTGCGAAGTTGCTCATTGCCTCAAAAAAAATCAAACCAATATGTGCAAGGTCATTTTGTCTCTTTGCATCACAAGTTTTACTGTACTGAAAATCAAGTTAAATTATTTGTAAACCAATATAATAACCAGAGTTCCTGTGGATCCTTAAAAGGCCTAAAAGACATTCGATTAATTGATCAAAAAATAAGGTCTTAATTAATAAATAAATGTCTCAAATCAGTCTTTTAATTGTTAAAAATGCTCAGACATGGGAGGTAGGATTTTTACATTTTTTTTATTCTGACATTGCATTGAAAAGCTCAAAATAGTGCACTGTTGAAAAATAAATAATAATAATTTACCAAATAATTTTAATTTTATTAGAAGAATTACAAATATTTGGACAAAATTCTCCCTAACCTGTAGTAACTGATGCCGGTTCATGTTTTTATATTTTTTCTTTAATTTTGTCTGTTGTGTTAAAAGTGGTCTCGAATTTCATTTTAAGTGGCCTGAAAAAGTTACTTTAAAAAGTCTTAAATTCCACTTTCCTTAAGCTGTGGGAACCCTGCAACATGTGTGTGTAATGTGCAGGCGTCCACAAACATTTGGCCACACAGTACATGTCTGAGCACAGTCACATCAGCCAGTCGTCGTGTTCTCAGCGATTTCACGTCGGAAAACGTCGCTCCGCTCAGCCGTCGTGCATCTGGAAATGATATTCAGAGTCTTTGGGGGAAATTGTGCAGGAACATTTGCACAGAGGGCCTTTTATTCACGAGCGCTTTCACAAGTGCACGCCGGTCTCATGGCTGCCGGATTCCCCTTTCGCATCCACACAGACATTTTTACACAGCACAACGTTTCTTCACTCGCCCGCAGTCTGACCTGCAGACATGAAGTCTGATCTCATGATTTTAGGGCGAAAATAGTTAGTTTTTTTTACGCACTGGTCAGTTTTGAGAGTTTGAGGTATTTCTCTTTTTTTTTTTTACGTCTTTTTTCAGATTAATTGAAAGAAATCATCCTAAATACACATTTTGGTGTTTATTTTAGTTCAGATTTCTGTTCTTTAAAGATTATTTTTTAGTTATTTTTGCCTTTAGCGAGAGCTGGAATCGAACCCGCGGCTGCTGCAGCACGAACACTGCCTTTATACATCCTTTTATGTAAAACTACGTATTTGATTAGATACATCATCACTTGCGTATTAAAACATAACATTTCGGAAAACTTAAAAAAACTTCTGTCTTAATGTCAAATGACAAGTTTGTTCATTCATTTTTTAACTTGTAAGTGTCTTATTTTTGGTCTAAAAATTTATGAAATTTTCTCAAAATTACACTCACATACGCCAGATTTTCCAGTTTTAATTATGTCTATATTTCGCAGTTTTTAAAGAGCACTGAGGTCATATGTCGTTCAGAGCCTGATTCATCCAACTGTATTTCTAAAACTGTGGTGAAAAGGATTTTTTTAATGTTTGTTGACAGCATTTTCTTATTTATGGAGTGTTAAAATTAGATATCTATTAGAAAGTGGTGATATTAGATAGATTTTTATCCCCACTGTTTTATTTTTGCTTCAAAAGTGTATCTTATTTTACAGTATTTAATTTTAAAGGTTGTTTTTCCAAAATCATTATTTTTTATTTTATTTTTTTCTCGTACTCTTAAGCAAAAGATCTCAACGTCAGTAGCATTTAAATACACCAAATTTTCCAGTTTTATTCTTATTTATATTGTGAAGGTTTTGGACAGGGTTCGTTCATATATCATAAAAGTGAAACGAGAATTTTGAACCTGATTTTATTTAATTTTCCAGCTTTAGTTCTGGAAATCTGTGCAAATCTGGTAATATCTGGTTAGATAGTTTTATTTCATTTTTCTCATATTCTGGGCAAAAAATCTCAACTTGAGTTGGATTTATATCAACCAAATTTTCCAGTTTTATTCCTGTCTGTATTCTGAAGGTTTGTTTATATATAATTCATATCAGATTCTATTTTTTAAGAGCATTTTATATCTAAAAATATGAAAAAAAAACCCACCAGAATATGTTTTTATGGCTGTTGACAGTATTTTCTGTTTAGATAAAATATCCGAAATTCCCTGTGTAAAAGCCTTTGACTCTTAATATGTCAGAGTGAGACAAGAATTTTGACGCAAATGAACACATTTGATTAGATACTTTCTCATTTGCATATTAAAAATAACATTTTAAATAAAACTTGTAATACAAAAAGAAAATGTTTCATGTGATGATGTGTTTGCCCTAGTGTCTCATTTTTATCTTAAAATGTATGAAATTTTACAATAATTAATTTTAAATTCTCTAAAAAAAAAAAATTCTTATACTCTGAGCAAAAAATCTCAACTTCAGCTGCACTTTTATGATCCAAATTTTCTAGTTTTGTTCCTGTCTATATCCTGAATGTTCCTATAGAAAGGTTTGTTTATATCTCATTCTTTGCCGGATTTATTGAACTTCTTGTTCCTAAAAACATGGCAGAAATGATGTTTTTGTTGCTGTTGAAAGTATTTTGGAATTATTAAAAGAGATATCCAAAATTCAGCAGCGCCTGAAGCCTCTACAGGAAATGAGTGTCTGCGCCACAGACGAGACATTTTATTTTCTTCTTGACATTTTAGTGAAATAACAGAGTCCACCGTCCATCAGTGCTGCAGCTTTGCCACAATGAGGTCATTTCGGTCATTTTCGGATGCTTTTGTTCAGATCACTGCAGCTCGAGCTGCTTTCTGAGATGAACTTTCCCCTCGATTTCCTTGCAACAGTTACCTTCTGTATTTTATGGCTTTGTTTTAAAGGAACAAGCCGTCATTGTTCCATTCACTGTTGTTTACGTCTCCCGTCCACTGGCGTGTGTTGGTATAGGCTGAAAGAAAGATTGTGACGTCAAGCTCCGAACCTCCAAAACATGCATGTGCTGAAAACACCCTCATAAAGCTGCACTTCTTTATTTCAACATAAACTCTTTCAAAACCATTGGAAGAAGGCGATGGGGAAGTAAAGAAAAATGGATAGAGCGGCGCCCCTTTCACGCTTAAACGGTTCTGTCCTTTAAAGGCAATAAAAGCCCAAAAAATAATCTTTAAAAAAAAAAAAAATTAGCCAAATAAAAAAAATACAGAAAAATGCCTGAAAATTAGTTAAATAAATAGATAGATAAATGAAAATTATTTGTTAAATATAAATAATATAAATATATGTAAATTATAAGTTTGTAACATAATTTTAAATATGTAATTTTGGTCATTATTAATATAGTTTTCCCTAGCTTTTTTTTTTTTTTTTTTTTTTTTTACATTTTTCTCTATCTTTAAAAAAAAAAAAAATCTAAATCTAATAATTTCCTGCAATTTGCTGATCACAGCTTTCTCATTGCTTTTTTCGCCATGTTTTTGAGAGAAATTGCTCAGATTTTAAAGGTTATATACTTGTGAAAGGCGTCCGAAAGCAGCACAAGAAAAGTGATGTCACTCCAGGTTTCAAAGGGTTAAAAAAGGGATCAAATGACAATGTTTTAATGTAAGATTTGTTTCTCATAATAATGAACCCACATGTCTTTCTTTGTTTTTTTTAACTTTAATTTTCTCCATCAAATATTTGTTGAGACATTTCAGTGAGGACCAAAGTGTTGGACAAACAGACCGACACTTCCGTGCGTAAAGTCGCCTTCCTTCGCTGTGCGGCCTGACGGAGTGTTTGCTTTGTGGTTACAGGTGTCTCTGGCGGTCGCAGCAGTGACATGGACAGCGGCGGCGACTCCACTCCCTGCAGAGCGAACACAGGAGCGTCTCCTGAAGCGCAGAGCAGAAAATGACTCAGAGAAATGGGATCGGAGGGACGAGCGATCGCTGCCTCCGCTCGAGGGCCTCCGCCGACCTCGAGCTGGCCAACGGCATGCAGAAAGGTCAAGAGGCCAACGACTGCGAATGCGAGGAGGGCGGGCAGGGGGGCGAGCGCAGAGACTCCGCGGCCGTGACGGGAGCGACCGCAGCTCCAGATGGCGGCTGGGGGTGGGTGGTGCTGGCCGCCACCATCATGGACCTGGCGCTGACCCTGGCGTTCCCGTCCTGCGTGGGAATCTTCTACACCGACCTGCAGAACGAGTTCCACGCCACCAACAGCGAGACCTCCTGGGTGCCCTCCATCATGACGTCGATGCTTCATGCGGGAGGTAAAATAAACTGGGACCTGTTTGAGTTAACCCTCTGAGACCTGGTTGGACATCAGTTTTAGGCGCTTTTCACAATAAGCAATGTGCCACAACACATGGTTAAAAAATAGGAAGAAATTAGTAAAAAAAAAAAAAAAGAAAAGAAAATTACCAGAAAATAGCACAAAAAAAATAAAAACGAAATCAAGAAAATGCTGAAAAAGTGCTAATTTTTTGTCCTAAAATAATTAAAATAAATAACTATAGATAAATAATGATAAGTGAAGCTTTCTGGACATTTTTCCCTTTTTTTGATAACTTTCTAATAATCCCCCCCCATTTTTTTAAAACTAATTTTCAGGTCATTTTCTCAGTCACATTTCACAAGCTCTTTAACCCTTTGACACCTGAGCAGATTGGTTTGATTTGGTTTGGTTTGAAGAGGAAACGTACAGACGTGACTTTTTTCTCATGTACGTTTTTTTTTTATAGCCTTGCACTTACGTAATGAGCGTGTAACTACCCTCTCAACCTGATTTCTTTCAGAAATTAGTAAAACATAACATGACCTGAAAGCTAAAACTTAGTTTTAAAAAAGAGGGAGAATTATCATAGATTTTTATAAAAACTAGGGGAGAATATCCAGAAACTATATTTATAATCTTTTTAATTATATATTTAAAATTATGTTATGGAAAAAAACATTATACATATATATTTTTTTAATTTTCTCCACTTTTTGGGTCATTTTCTTTTTTTTTCTTATTATTTTCAGGTAATTTCCTTTTAACCTTTTTACTGATTTCTTACTATTTTGTCTATAATTTTTGAAAGAAATAGAGCCAATTTTCTCATGTTTTAGAGGGTTTATGTTTATTGGTCCATCTGCGTTCTTTTCTGTGTTTTTCAAATTTAACGCCCCCTCAGTTGTTAATAAAAAGCACTAATAGCCTATTAAACTGAAAAGGTTAGTTTGGATGTTTTGAAGTGGGGTTTTATGAGTTATTTAGTCATAGACGATGGAATATTTTCACCACTTTATTAGCCCTTCTGAGAGGTAACTGAAGCTGTTAAATCTGACTCTGTTTATACTCACCAAACCCCACTGACAAATACAGTAATTTTACCTCTCACAACACAGGAGTTGCTGGTCTACCACTCCGTCAACTGGTTTCTCAAACAGTCACTATATATATATATATATTTAAAGCAAGTAATAAAATAACTTTTTGATGAGCTAAAACATCTTTTAAAAATCAGTTTTCTTTCTGTGGCATCATTTTAAATATTTATTTAGAACATTTATAAGTATGTTTTTCTGGATTTTTATAAATTGATGTAATAATCCCACTGAGCTAATTTTAAGGGCACTTTCTCGCCACCTTATACCCCTTTTTTTAAAAAATATTTTTTAATTCGTAGGACTTTGCTATTTGCATTTTCCCACATGTATTCAAAAGAAATCCAACCAGTCTTCTTGAGCGTCAGAGGTTTAAATGTTTAAATGTTCAGGTTTCTCAGCTTGTGAAAGGCGTCTTGAAAATGGTGACAGTTAAAGTGTTAAAGGTTTAAGCTGCCCTATAAAGCCCTCCAGTTTTGCGGTAACTTTAGTCCCCTCCTGCTGTTGTTTTACGGGGAAAATGTGAAACCAGAGAGAGAATTTGTGGGTGTTTCGAGCTGTCTCGCTGTGCTGGTGTTGATTTAAGAAGATTAGACTACAAAGAAACTGTCACTGGTTATTACCTGCAGCTCAGAGGGAATTTAGCACTCAACATTTTTCCTAAAGACACTCAGAAATAAAGGTCAGGAAGCATTTGCAAAATGCTCTCTCCTCTCATTTTGAATGTCAGATGACATTTTCACCTCGTCTTGTTAATGAAAATGACACAGATTTTTTCATAGTTTTTATTATCAGAATCTATTTTTACCTCGTGAGTGTCTCGTTTTAGGAAAAAAAAGTTGTTGATGAGTCATTTTCAGCATAGTTTTCATTAACAATAATAACACTGCTCCAAAAATAGAAACTCTGCGTGTGGCGGTAGATGCTTTAACCGTGGCGGGCTGCCATAAACGAACAAATGTGTGTGAAACTGTGCTGTTTATGCTTCACTCTCCTGCAGTCTTACAGCTGCAGGAAGTTACTGCTAATACAAACTTTTTTTAATTGCTTGAATGGCCTTTGCAGAAAATATACAGATCATAAATACTGCAGCATCAAAAACTGCCGATTGTTGTGCAGAAACTACTTCGTCCTTTTGTCAGCGCACAAGTCGTCAGCGTGTTGCACCACGGCGCTATCTCACTAATGTCAACATCCTTCCTCAACGACGCATTATGTAACCGCGTGAAACAGGAAGTGGCGTCGGCTGTGCAAGGTCAGATAAAGTCAGTATAGAAGATGAAGGTGAACTTCTTGCTCCTGTGTAGCAGGATGTAAATACTGTGATGGTTTTATGCAGCCGGAGCTCTGAGACTGAGAGAGACTTCCTCTTAAAATCAATGAAAGTAGGCAGGAGTTTGGCACGGTGAGGTGAATTTTAAGGGATATTCACCCTTGGACGCGCTAACAGGAAGGAACAGTGTTAATCCTGCAGACTTTCTGAGTAAGAAGGATTAAAAAGATGTTTTTTGAGACGTTAACAGATAATGCAGCAGGATGGATACGAATAATTTGAGTTTCCTGGCTGGACAAAATGTGGGTGAAAGTTACGTTAAGTTAGTTTTAATATCAGACTGGTTTAATGACATTTTCACTCCCAGTTTATCAGCGATAAAAAACACGTTTTAATGAGAGACTTTCGAAGTTATTAATAAAAGATGAGAGGATGAAGTTTCGGTTCGCACACGTGTGCAGTTTTCCTGCAGCCGGTGCTCAGTAACGACCTCTCGCACCCTTTTTTCTGTCAAAAAAAGCTCTCCGGACACGTCTGTGCTGTCTGTGATGCCTTCAGACGTAAATTTATTTTACCTGGCTCCCCTCATTCATGAAAACACAACAGAAAGCACCGTTTTTGGCAGTGATGTGGCACAGATCAGTTACCTATTATCATCATGTAAACAGATTTTGACCTCTTAATCCTCATGCCCAGCTTCAAATCTGAATCAGCTTTATTGGCCAAGTTTGCTCACACAAACAAGGAATTTGCTCTCAGTGTACACAAATTAAACATTAAACATAAAAAGAAAATAAAAAAACAAAACAGATAAATCCAGAAAATTATAGTTTTGAATTTACATAAGTACACGCCCTAATTAAACAATTTTAGCTAATGTACACAAGTCTGTGTGGGTAATAGTGCAGTTACAAGTAGTGCAAAGATGTTAATATGAATTTATATAAAGTTTATGATGGTTTGTGATTTTTTTCTTAAAAACTTAAATATAGAAAAAATATTGCAGGATAAAAATATAAATGTGTATATACTAAAAAAAAAACTGTTACTCTTAAAAGCAGCGGTTCAGAGTGCAGAGAGCTAAAACAGAGTGCAGTTAGTGTGAAAGTTGCACCGTTCTCATGATTTTTGCAGACAGGAATGCTTTTGATCTTCAGCTTTTTCCTGAGCTGACAGAAATGTGACGAGAATCTCAGCTTTATCTTCATTAAGCAGCACAAAGCTGCTCGTGTTCACTGTCCACTATAAAACTGAGGACTTTCTTTTCACGCCACTTCATACTTTTATTCCACTACATTTATCTACTACATTTACATTTTTTTTCCCAAAATGTTCACTTAAAAACACTAGAAATATTATATACATTAAGTCATTTTCTTGTTTTTTCCTCCTCTAATCCCATTTTTTGAATAGTTTTCAGTTTTAGGAGTGTGTGTTTTGGGGTTTTTTCAGTTTTCCTGTTTGGGTGATTGACAGAAAACATTTAAGTCATTTTTTTTTTCCTCTTTTTTTTAAAAAAAGTTTTGAGTGTCTGTGTGTCTTTGGTTTTTTTTTTTAATTTATTTTTTATTATTATAAAAAATATTTTAATAAACAAAGTATACAACATTAAAGTTAATATTTTTTCCTTTTTTATAGTTTGAAAAAATGTCTATGTATTCCTGAATAAATACTTTAAGTACATTTTCTTGATTAAACTTACTTCCTTTCACTTAAGTGATATTTTAATGCGGTATTTATACTTTTTTTAACTTATTTAAAAAATGAACAGTAGTTTTACTCAACTAAAGGAACAGAAAACGTCCTCCTCTGGTCCTAAAACAGCGAGCCTGCGTGAGGTTCAGGTATTATCCCCATCAGTGCCTGTTGCCCAACAACAGAGGCGTGTTGAATTCAGCACCCTTGTTGGTGACCTTTAACCGATATACCCCGCTGGATTTAGCACCGAGGCTTCAGGATACATAATATAGAAGTTCTCTTTGATGCATACTGAGGAGTAATGAAAACATAATGATAGAAATAATGAGAATTTAGCCATTAAACGCGGCCTATTTTGTTGTTGGTGGAACAAAATCGTTATATTGCTCAGCAAAGTGACAGTTTTATACGTCATGTGCACACAAAGAAGGCGTGAGAGCAAACATGGGTTCAGTCGTGCTCTCTGTGCTCTCTTTCATTCAGCTGGTACAGATTACGGCTAAACACAAGTTATGTGAAAGGTGACCTCCGCCTCTGTGTGCGCCCGTTTCTGCTCCGGCATGCATTAAACTAAGAGCATTACTTTTGATCCGCAGGTCCTTTCTGCAGCGTGCTGGTGGAGAGACTCGGTTGCCGGGCGACAGTCATGTTGGGCGGCGTCCTGAGTGGGCTCGGGATGGCCGCCAGTTCGTTTACCCAGTCCATCATCCAGCTCTACATCACGGCCGGGGTTATTACAGGTCAGCAAACATTCAGCTGATTTATGGCGCCAGCTGACACCTGACGAAGAAACCAAACAGCAGCTGACAAACCAGAGACTTTTCTCAGGAGTTCGCAGACAACAAAACCAGATATATTTGATGAAAACATGACTCCAAATTAAAGCTCACGTTGCTCCGTGTGAAAGAAGGAATTAAAAAAGACAACTTAAAGGAGACTTACTGTAAAACTTTAATTTATAGCTATTATTTCCTTTGATCGTTGAACTCAACAGACTTATATTTTGGGACAGGCGTCTATACGGGACGGGTTTTTTATTCCTTTCACACAAAATTGTGGCTCAGCAAAGATGGAAGTACAATCAAATTATGTATTTAACCCTTTAAATACGTAATTTGATTGTATTTTTTTGATTGGGAGTTAAAAAAAACAAACATGGGAAGAAGGTAAAAAACAACGAAAGAAGAAATGATTCAGAGGTTAGCAAAAAAATCTGAGGTATGAAAAAATACCTGAAAATTTGCCAAAAAAACTTAAAAACTAAACAACAAAAATAAAAAGAGAAAGTAAATTTAAGAAATACAAAGCAAGAATGACCTAAAAATAAAAAAAAACTTTAAAATGATAATAATTCTGTACTTCTCACATCCTGAGGAGGCAAAATTTTAGGAGGATGCACTTTTTACGTTGTACAAAATTGTACCTTCAGGTTTGGCTCTGAAAAAGGTATCAAATTATTTAAATAGTAATTTCAATAATGCCAGAAAATTATGGCATTAAGTGAAAAGTGTGCCAACCAAACCCGGTTTCCGTTTTTTAGCTCTGAAAAACGTCATCCCCCCATAACACAATAAATCAATAAGCTCAGCGTCATCCTTAAACTCGTTCTGACTGTCTTGTTGTCGTTTCAGGACTCGGTTTCTGCTTCTGCTTCCAGCCGGCGGTGACGATCCTCGGTCACTACTTTGTGCGTCGTCGTGCATTCGCCAACGCGATGTCCTCCACGGGCACGGCGCTGGGACTGTGCACTCTGCCCTTGCTGGGTAACTACCTCCACACCGAGCTGGGCTGGAGGGGCAGTTTCCTCGTTCTGGGGGCCATCCTGCTGAACTGCTGCGTGTGCGGGGCCGTGATGAGGCCCGTGGAGCGCCCCAAGCATCGGGGCCAGCCGCTGATGAACCACGGCCCGCCTCCGCCCGAGGAGGAAACCGTGAGGAAGAAAAAAGGAAGGATGAGGAGGATATGGGGTTATTTGTTAGCTTCCCTGAGCAAACACATGGCGTTCGACCAGTTCTGCTACAACTCCCGGTACTGCGTGTACGCCATCGGCATCACCTGGATGATGCTCGGGTTCGTGGTGCCGTTGGTGTATCTGGTTCCCTACGCCACAGCGTACAACATGGAGCAGAGCCGGGCGGCGCTGCTGCTCTCCATCCTGGGCATGGTTAACATCGTGGTGCGGCCGCTGTTCGGCATCGTCTTCAACATGCCCTGGTTCAAAGGGCGACACATTTACGTGTTTGCGTCGGCTCTGCTGGTCAACGGGCTCAGTAACAGTATCTGCTGCATCGGGCCCAGCTTCCCCGTGCTGCTGACGTACGTGATGATGTACGGGCTGTCCATGAGCGTGGTGGGCTCCCTGATGTTCACCGTCCTCATGGATATCGTGGAGATGAGCCGCTTCCCCTCAGCTCTGGGCCTGCTCGCTGTCATGGAGAGCATCACGCTGCTCATCGGGCCTCCACTGGCAGGTAACTCACACACGGTGGGAAACGGGGTCACACTCGCAGTTTAATCACATTATCTGCGGAGAATCTGCCGCAGCTTGTTTGCAGACTTCAGGAAGATCGAAGTTTCAGGTATAAACAGTTTTATTTTATGCCTCTGCACCGGCGATAGTCAGTTTTTGGGTTGTCCCTCCGTCCGTCCCATTCTAATAAACATGATATCTCAAGGAAGAAGTAATGAGGGAATTTCTACAAATTTGGCACAAACATCCACTTGAACTCAAGGATGAATTGATTGGATTTTGATGACCATGGGTCAAAAGTCAAGGTCACAGTGACCTCCTCTGTCTCATTCTTTTGATTGCAATATCTCATGACACCAACTAGAGTGAATTTCCTCAGATTTGGCACAAACGTCCACTTGAACTCAAGAAAAAACGAATAAGAATTTGATTCTCAAAGGTAAAGGTCACTCATAAACATGATATATCAAAAATGCCTTGAGGGATTTTTTTTCTTCAAATTTGGCACAAACGTCCACTTGGACTTAAGGATGAGCTGATTAGATATTTGTGGTCAAAGGTCAAAAGTCAAGGTCACTGTGATCTCCTCTGTCTCACTTTTGTGATTGTTATATCTATGAACACCTTTAGGGAATTTCTTCAAATCTGGCACAAACATTCACCTTTACTCAAGAATGAATTGGTGACATTATGGTTGTTGAAGGTCAAGGTCACTGGGACCTAGCGTCCATCTCATTCTTTTGAACGCAATATCTCAAAAAGGTCTGGCGCGAATTTCCTCAAATTTGGCACAAATGTCCACTTGGACCCAAGAATGAACTGATTAGAATATGGGGGTTAAAGGTCAGGGTCACTCTGACCTTTTATCCGTCTCATTGCAATATCTCATTAAGGCCTTGTGGGAGTTTCCTCAAATTTGACACAAACGTCCACTTGGGCTCAAGAATTAATTGATTAGAATATGTAGGTTGGAGGTAAAAAGTCAAGGTCACCGTGACCTTGATATTTCCATGTTAAAAGAACCCGTCCCAGCACCTGCAACTCGTTATCTGTATTTAACAAACCCAAGTTGTCTCCTCTGATCGGAGCCTTATGACTGACCTTGCAGCTCAGTACAGTTTCTCACTTCATGTTTTCTGTCCATCTCTGCTGTAGATCATAAATCCGAAATGCCAAAAGAAACTGATTTAAAAACACGAGCAGAGTTACAAAATACATGCGGTCGGAGGACCTGCATGTGTTTTGCTGCACACGTCTCTGCTTGTGTTAAGTGAAAGTCATAAATACGGGAATAGAAAGTTCCCTCCTCCTGAAGGCTGTTGCTGTAAATAACATCATGTTCTCACTCTGTAAATAACATCATAATAATAATATCATATTCTCAATCTGTCCGCCAAACACACAGAGAACAAAAAAGAAAAAAAAGAAACCAGTCGTTGCTTCATTCTGCCGGAGTGACTTTTAGTTCAGTGGCAGCGGAGCGGGGAAAGGGCACGAGGCTGCCTCGTCTCAAATGACAGGTGTGCCTCCCCCGTTTATCAGACCACTTCTAAAGCCGGCCGTGATGTAACCGCAGAGACGAGTCGCAACAGGATCCCTCCACACATGAGGAAGCCTGACCGAGTTTGCTCCAGTGCAACTGAAAAAGGTCATCAAAGGAAAAAAAAAGAATATATACATATATTTGTTTTTTTTTACTGTTTTAAGCATATTTACATTTATTCTAATTCTCCTGAAAAACAAAAAAATATTATTTTATGTTAATTGTAGAGAAAAAAGTGATGAGTTACATGGCTGTTCTGCGTGTTGAAGGCGTCTCCATTTAAATGTCTGTTAATCATTTACTGTTGTAAACTTTGTTTCTCAAAGGTGCCAAATTATATTTGCATGCAGCCAAATTTCACATTTGCATGCTCAGCTGACCTGCAGGGCACCAACTCTCAGACTCTAGTTCAACGAACCCAAACGTTTTGGCCTCTGACACTTAAATGGAGATCAGAGTGTCTGATCTGTAGTCGTGTCGTGTCAGGCAGGACGCTCCCAGTCTGGAGAGACAGCCTGTGCTTTTCAGAATCAAGCTTTGATAAATATTATACATTAATATTATTTAAAATATTATTTTTTAACCAAAATCAGTCTTAATCATTAATAATAAATATGTATTTATTTTCAGAATTTTAACCCTTTAAATGCCAGGTTTTTGACATGATTCCACTGATTTTAGATGGAAAAAAACAAACAAAAATGAATTATTTTCAATTTACTTCATGCAAAGTAGATTTTTTCTTTGATTATCTCAGTCTGGGAAACGTCAATGATTAGCTGCAACATTGATTGTGACAGGTCACATGGTGGGAATAGCGTGTATTTTATCCAGATGCCAAATTTGGTTAAGAAATGACATCATCAGGTGGAAAATAGTAAAAGAAAAGTCCAGAATGACCCAGAAATGATACAAGTCATGTTTTTCTGCTCTGATGGCTGTGGGATCAAAAATGTCAGTTTAATGGGTTTCAATGGAGCATTTTTTGACCTGAACAGTCTGAATGTAACTATTTAGTTTCCACAGTGTATTTTAGACTTATTGTAGGAGCTGAGCTGGAAATTGAAAATATATATTTTTAAAGTTTTAAAACCTCAAACAACCCCACTTCAAAAGATCCAAACTATCCGTCTAAAATGAAGCTGTGCTCATGCAGCCTCTCATCATCGGCTGCGTATCTCCGCCAGCTGTGACAAGTTCAACCAAGAAGAAATAAGCTGAATTCAGTGCAGCAGAAACATGTTATTATTCTGTTTTCCTGTCCTGTTAACCATTTCTTGACTCCTCAGATTTATCTCACAACCTCTTGCAGTCATGAAAAACTTGGAAAAGTCATGGAATTTACAAAAAAACAATTTCCCTCCCTGGAAAAGTTTTGGAAAATGAATGTTTTGAAAAAGTCATAGACTTCTGTTTCATGAAGCTGTATAATAACATACGATGTGTGCAAAGGACAGTCAGAAATTTTGAAAATCAATAATAATTTGTGTTTTTTACAGTTTCTGGCTGTTATAAATGGTGTCGTTTTTGGTGATTTTTAAAGAAAACACGCCTTCCAAAACCACGGCCTCTTTGGAAATTAGAAGTGAAATTTAAAGGAAAAAAAGGCAAATAGATATGTATATTTTCAATAATATTTCTAATCCAGTGCTGACTTTTTAAAAATAATGTTTAATGTATTTAAAAAGCTATTATATAATGAAAAATAACTGATTATTGGAGTATCGACGGTCGTTTCAGAGAGTGTATGGTCTTTAAAATTTACCTCAAAGTCATGGAAATGTATTGGTAAAAATGTGTATGCGCCCTCCTCATGGGAGGCACTGCTCCAGCAATTAATTGGAATTAATTAATCTGAATTTTAACAATTTTCAGGAACTTTCCCCTTAATATTTATGCGACTCTGTCGGGAAATTATAGAAAAAAAGTTACCAGGAAAAGATAAAATATTAAACTGATGATTTTTCTTGTTGTTGCAGGAGTCCTGGTCGATAAGACGGGCCATTACTTCTACGTCTTCTTTGCCTGCAGTGCCGTCGTTGCCTCCGCCGCCGTGTTCCTCATGGTGTCGTTCTGCTGGCTGGATAAAAGGGACAGGAAGTTGTCAAAGCAGGGTCAGCCATCCGCGCTGCCCGAGCCAGCGAAACCCTCTGTTGACTTGGCTCCGGGCTGTCAGTACAGCAGCGTGCCCACAGAGGGGGACAAAGACAAGGCCTCGTCTAACGGCGCCGAATACATCACCAGCCTGTGAACCCGCTCTCACCGTGTGCCACCGCCAACACGCATCACAGTCTGGCTCACACTGCGCCGCAGTGATTCGCTAACGTTTGCACCAGCTCGCTCGGTGCTCCAGATGTGCCCCGCTCTGCCATCGGGTGTCAAAACAAACACTACGAGTGATTTGCGCTGCGGCCAAAGATGCTTGATCCTACAAACCAAAACGAACAGATGTGCACTTACTACAACGTGATTGTACTATTTATTGCAAAAAGCTGCTGTGATCACACAATCTGTCATACGTGAGGAGTCTCACTTTATCAAGCCAAGTTACGTACATAACCTTTGTTAAAGAAAACACTCAAAATGCTTTCCACATGGAGTGTTTAACCCTTCGAATCCTGAGCAAAATGGTTTAATTTCTTTGAAAAACATGGGGAGAAGGCTACGAGTGACTTAACAAGACATGGAAGTTAGCACAAAATTTGTAAAAAAGGTTACAGGAAAATTACCTGGAAATATGCACAAAAAAGTAGAAAGCAAACAAAAAAATTACCTAAAATATGCTGAAAATTAATCATTTTAAAATATAAAATTGTTAAAATATAAAATTGTTTTAATTTTAAATATGGTTTTTGGGACATTTTTCCCTTTTTTTGGATAATATCCTAATAATATTTCCTCTATTTAAAAACTTTTTTTGTTACATTTTACTAATTTCATGCACTTTGTGGGACATTTTTTGTTTTTGCCTTTTTTTCCCATTTTATTGAAATAAATTAAATCAATTTGCTCAGGTTTCAGAGGGTCAGATTGCTTGTGAAAGGCATCTGTTCCAGGTTTCAAAGGGTTAAAGGAGCTGTATGTGACATTCAGAGCATTAATACAGCAGCAAACAGCTGTCTGCCGAGTAAATGTAAGGTGCAGTAACGAGTCTCTCTCTGCGTGTTTTCATTGAGATTTTTTGTTATTTGTTGCGGTGGACGATCCGGCCGTGCGTGCACGTGCGTCCGTCGTGTGTGTCCCGTGGATGTATTAGGAGAACTGGATACAGTGTTAGAGATGGATGTTCAGTTGCATATGAAGCCAAAAAAGTTTAACTTTCCAGGTGTGAAATTACCTCGATCTTTTGCATTTTAAGACTTGGCCGGCCGAACAGTTAACCTCTAGTTAAACTTACTATAATTATTATATCACAGTTTTTGAAACAGATGCCCACATACCCCAAATTAAACATCTACAATTTACATCATCAATTACAAAAAAAGGGATGGATAAACAAGAAAAAAATCATTAAAGTAACCAAATAAATAAACAGTTATAACATGTTTTTAATGTTATGGCTTCTGTGTATTAAAATACCTGAAGTCCAAATCAGACAGGGCCGTAAGCCAGCTGTTATTTGTGCCAAATCCTTTTTTTTTTTTTTTTTTTAATTCATAGAGAAATAAAATTTCTCTTCTTAACACAGTAACAATGATGAGGACACTTGCAATGGTAAAATAACAACAATAATAACAATATAATGTATAATAATATCAGACGGTATAATGTATAATAATATCAGACGGTATAATGTATAATAATATAAATCTACACTGAAATTTAAATATAAATTGAAATCTGAAAACCGGTGCTGTGGTTCAGGACTGATGAGACGTTATGAGGTTAATATGGGCTGTATTTTAGCTTTACTCTGAACGTTGCATACAGCTCCTTTAATGCTTCACTCACACAAAGAACGAGTCTAAGAAGCTTTTATGAAACGGCGCCGAAGGCGACGATATGATGAAACAAAAACCAGCGAACTGAGCAGTGATACAAACGGATGGAATCACAGCGATGGTTCAGGAGGAGGAGAAAGTTACTCCAGGAGATTTTATCAACAGTTAAAGAGAAAGTCTGGTGTTATTCTGTATTTTTCTATTGTCAAACATCAAAAAAACAAATTATGTTAGCACACTTCCTTCTGCACAGTGATACAGTCGGTGGGTGTTGTTCGGTAGAGAGAAAGTAGTTCCTATACGAAACCGCTCACAGTGAGGTCTGTGGATTATTGTGAGTAACCGCGTTATGATTTTTGGGAAAATACATTGCTGTTGAGTTTTTCAAATGTATGATCTGGTGTTTAACCCTTTGAGACCTGAGCTAATTGATTTGATTTTTTTTGCAAAAACTTTTGAAGAAGACAAGGAAAGAAAAAAAAGACTGGAAAAATTGCTAGAAATTAGTAAAAATTACTAGAAAATTACCCTGAAAAATATTATTTTTTAAATAAGAGAACAAAGAAATTACATAAGACTAGTGTTTACAAAATGTAGTAATTTTGTAATACAAGTAGATTTTTTTTTAAATTAGGATAGTTATAAATCTAGTTTTCCCCTTTTTTTATTTTACTTTTTTTCCCTATACATTTTTTCCCAAGAAAATAACCTTAAAAAGGTCATTTAAAAGAAAATAAACAATATAAAATCTTTTTTTTCTCTGTAACAGAAACAGAATTTGAATTATATAATGATAAGATAAATAAATGTAATTTTTGGGACATTTTTCCCTAGTTTTCAAGTCTTTTTCTTGTCGACTTTTACCATTTTTTTGTTAGTGTTTTTTTTTTGCAAGAGCTCATTGCCATTTTTTCAGTGTTTTTAAAAAATGAAATCAAACCAATTATCTCTGGTTTCAGGGGTTTAGATGATTGTGTAAAAGGTCTGAACGCAGCACAAAAAAAACTGAAGTTGATCCAGGTGTTAAAAGATTAATCACATTTTGACGATAAGAAAAATATAAAATATCTCCAGACTTAAATATCAATACCTGCAGGTTTAGTGCACACGTGTCACAACAGGATGCAGAAAATGAGTGTTTTGACATCTTTAGAGTAGAATTATTATTTTTCTTAGTTTTGAAGGCATTGAACGCAGCGTACCGAGCACATTACACCATGTCGATGTTTTTAGATCTCTGAATCTCTTTCACTGTCACATGTAGAAAAGTGAGTATATGTACTTTAGATGCAGTACATGCATGTACATGCAGTAATTATTATGTTGTTTTAGTGTTTTCCATTACTTTCACCCGAAATGGAACAGTGCCTTTTTATACAGCTGGTGTATTTACAACCACAGACACTTTCAGGAGGACGATGATTTCATGCTGTCGGCAGGTTTGAAACATTTCACCGCAGAAATATTTCGGAGGCACTGAGGAGTTTTTCTGACACTGTAGCTGAGTTTACTTCAATCGGAGATTTAACGTGACTGATTTTGATAAAGGAACAGTGAGGATGTTTTCATGCGACTGACAGTTAAAAATCACATTTCAGGTATGAGCTAAATAAAAGTGAAAGCAGAGGATTTATTAGGACTTTTTAGAGGCTTGTCTTGCTTTGGGCCAAATTATACTTTTATGATATAAATTCTTTATTTATACATTATGATCAGAGGAAAAATAAATGCTTGAATATCAAAAGTTGTCTGTTTTTTTTTCCGTAGTTGTTTTTTGAGTGTGAATCCGAACGTTTATTTTGTGCATTTTTTAAACAATATTTATATTGAAGTTTCAAAACTATATCAAAACATGTAAATCTGTGTACAAAAATAAATCCCCTCATGCATTCACAGAGTCCCACAGACAAAGAAAATAAAATGAACAATAACTGTAATTATAACATTATAAACTGAGTTGTGGAAATTGTAAATATCTGTTACAAATAAAAGTCCCGCATTCAAAATTTACTTATGTAAAAGTAGCAAAGTATAAGTGTCAAAAAACCGAGAGAAAAAGTACTCATAACTGAAAATAATATTGATTTTTATTTTGGAAGTATTGCTGTTTTAACATGTTTATCATCTTAATCTTTTCTCCCAGGGCCAACGAAGTCTCACTATATATTTTTTTATTTAATTAATCTAATGATAAAAAGTAACTAATAAATAAATAAATAAATAATAGGACTGCGTGATATAAGGTCATATTTCATTTTCACCGAAAAAAACATGAAAATGATGTGATTTTTGAAAATGATTTGTGGATGGAGCATGTTTGTAGGACATTTCCAGGATTTTAGAGTTTTTATCAGATTTCAGGACCCTCGGGGGCATAAATTGAGAATCTCTGTCCCACAGCAGAAACTAGAGACAGATAAATAATAAACAAGACTTCCGGGTGTTTTGCTGCGTTGTCAGACTGATCTCTGTCCTCTGAGACTCCGGCAGGTCGTAGTAGATCCTACTGACGTCAAACTCTGTCCTGTAGGACAGTAAGTCCTGCAGTGAGTACTCGTCCTTCTGTCCCGTCCACACTGTCAGAGAGTACCTGTCTGACTGCTGCAGCAGCCACCTGAGCTGGGACAGGGACTGGGACAGGAGGGCTGCCTGCACTGGGAAGGTGACTGCATGTTTCAGGTCTCTGCAGATGTCCTCCATGAGGTGCACCATGTCCCAGCTGTACCCGGGGTTATCTGTCCCCGCTGTGGACCCTGTAGTCCACCCCAGAGACAGCACAGTGTGCGGGGGGAGAGTCCTCACAGCTGAGAGGAAAGACTGAGGGTCAAGAGGTCTGTCCTGTCCCCCAGGACCAGTAAGGATGTCTGCGTTGATCCACAGAGGACAGCTGTTGTGGTCCAGGACCTCCTGCAGCAGGAGGACAGACTGAGACACCGCCTCCAGGCTCTTGAAGTCCAGTTTGATCCCCTTCTCGCGCTCCTTCACCTCCTCGAGCCACTCCCGCAGCGTGACGTCACTGTCCGTGTCCGGAGGGTGAGCCATGACGGGCTCCCTGGGGTCATGACCTCTGATGATGACGTCAGCCTCCATCATGTGCGTCTCACCTGCCAGAGCCTCGGTCAGGTGACCCCTGCTGTTCACCGCGTGAGACCACCTCACCTCAGCAGCGTCCCTCCGCTTTATGTGACCCCGGTCCATGAAAAACTGCAGAGTCCGGTCAGAAACCTTCTCCCGCAGCCGCCACACCGCGTAAACTGTGAAACACACGATTAACAGTGACGCGGAGCAGCGCAGGTTACAGAAAAAATAGTCCTCTTCATGCTCAAATCCACAGCGGATCACAGAGAAGACGAGGAAGCGGAGCGGCCGCAAATATCCCGCCCACACGCACATCTTACCCAATCAGGAGCAGCGCCACAGATGACGAGCGCACCGATTGGCCAGAGCCCTTTACGGAAGCCATTGTCATACTTTTTTATTATTTTTTTTATTTTATTTTTTAACGCTAAATTTTTCATTCACAAGCACAAAGCTAGCTCCTAAATTTGTGCCTTTTCCTCCTGGAACTGAAAACTCGTCCTAAATAATTCAGGTTAATTATTACCAATAAACATACCAAGATTTGCAAAATTATTCCCTGAATCCTCTAAATGAACGTACTTGTGTATTTGTGTGTCTATGCATCTGTTTATTTTTCTTTTGTTTTGTTTGGTTTCTTGCTTTTTATTTATCTACCTATTTATTTTCTGGTCTATTTGTCTGTAACATGTTCAGATCATTTGTGTACTGCTTTTTTACCTGAATCTGTCAGATATATTGTTTGTTTGTTTGTTTGTTTGCTTGCTTTTTTTGCCTATGCTGTACCCTGTTTTGCACGTTTGGTTTGTTAACATAAATAAATTAATAAATAAATAGAGTCCTGAATTATGTTGTTAATTTCTTTATTTTATAGGGGAAATTCTTTATTCACAAATTTCTTCTTTCTATCTTTTCTTGACTGAATGTAACTCGATGCTGAACTCTCCTGCTCTTACAAACAACAACAAAAAAAAAGTTAAAGAAAATTACAAAGACAGTTTGATGGGATGATTTCTTTTTTATTATTTGCTTATGTTTAATGTTGGGGGACAAATGATTTTGTTTGAAAGGGAGGTATAAATAATTTTGTTTTATAAAAAGAAAATTATAATTATCTTGGGAAAATGGAGGGCGAAAAAAAATGTTTGAATGTATGGCCGCTTGGAGCTTCCATACATCGTCTGGCTAAAGTCCTACTGCACTTATTGGTGTAAGAGAGTTATATAAATATATATTTGTTTACATGTGGGGGTCGTGGTTTATGGCTCGTACCGCGGTCAGCCAGAAGGGGGCGATCGAGATATTTTGACCTAAGTTTTTTAAGTTTCTTTCTTCTTCTTCTCTGCTGCACAGACCATGGATGTAAACAGTCGCCAACCTGCGGCGTTAATGAGTAATGGCGGACAACTTTTGACAAAGTTTTAAACCTTTTCCCAGCGAGATAACATTAAATATCCAAAATGAGGACAGTTTCTGCTCCGTCGTGTGTTTTCTGCGTGATTCGGGAGTCCCCACAGCTGAGCCGCGTGACTCCAAACTGAAAGTGAAACTGAAAACAAACCGGCTAACCAACTTTAGCTAACTGTGGACTGTGCGGTGAAACACACGGTGAGTCATCCAAATTTAACACGGTAACATCAACTTTAAGGACATTCAGTGTGTCGCAGGTTTGTTTAGATAAAAGATAAACAGCAGTTAGGAGAGCAGCTGCTTTAAAATGTTGTTAGGACGTGTTGATGAAGTTATGAGCTAACTTTAACCAGCTACAGTAACGATGCTACCCAAAAACGACACTAACAAAGTTGTTAATCAATGCGATGAAAGTACGAGGGTTAAAATATCGATGACTGGTTTCTTATCGATATGTGTGTCACCTTTCGAAATCCGCCCCAAACTCTTATTTTACTTTATGCAATAATTACTTAATGGTGTTATTGCGAACTAAAGTGTGCACGAAATGCTCAAAATCTAGCTTTAAAAATATTAAACATTAAATCTACTTTAAGTGAGTATTTTTCAACCAACATCAGACTTAATCATAGATATCATATATTTATTAATTTTAATTATTTAGTTAATTTTAAACCTTTAAATGTAATTTTTTGAAAGATGCCACTATGTGTTTAGATGGAAAAAAAAACAAAAACAAAAATGAATTATTTTAAATATACTACATATTAAGTACCTTACCTTAAAAATTATTACAGCCTGGGATATGTCATTGGTTTACAGCAACATAGATTTTTGTGCATTATTATTTATTCCACCCCAAATTCTTATTTTTTATGGTTTGATTATACTTAATGCAGCTATTGCTTCATGGCTTTATTACAAACCAAAGTGTGCACAAAATGTACTTTTCAAAATCAAGCTTTTAAAAATATCCATAAACATTATTTTCTACTTAAATAGGTATTTTTTTAAGCCAACATCAGTCTTAATCATAGATATCAAACATTTATTAATTTTCAGAATTTCAGTCCTTTAAATGTCATTTTTTTCATGATGTTATACTACATAGTAATTTTTTTTCTTTTTGTAATTTTCACTTTCCTAGGATGTCAGTGGTTTGCAGCAGCAAACATATATCTATCTATCTCTCTCTCTCTATATATATATATACACATTATTTTTCAGATTTTGATTTTCTCATGATGCCACTATGTTTTTGAATGAAATAATAACAAAAAAAAAAATAATAATAATAATAATACAAAAATCTTAAAACAAACAAACATAGTCAAGAACAAATTAGGCAAACAAGGCAAAAACTAATTAATAATAGTACTAGCTGGTTAAATGGACATGAGCTCAAAGGAAATAATTCAACTGCTTTAAAAGATTACATTTCATAAGATATATTTTATTGCATTATTGTATTGTGAAGCATTTCGTAACTCTGGTTTAGAAAAAGTGCTTTAGAAATAAAGTTATTATTATAATTATTATTATTATTTATAACAGTAGATAGCATAAAATGGAAATGCTCAAGTTAAGGTCCCTAAAAGTTCTGCTGATGGGCTTGATGTATATGTACTCAGTTACTTTCCACCACTTGTGTCACCATCAATAAAACAGACTTTTTGTTGTTTCAGGATCAGATTCAGCCTCTTGCAGTCTGATCGTCCGCCGGAGAAAATGAAGGAAGTGACGGTGTGCGGATTATTGGTTCTTGTCTTCGACGCGGTGCTGTGTTTGGCTCTGTGGGCTGGACTGGTGCTGCTGGAGTGCTCCAGCTGTGGAGGGCTGGCAGGTGTGTGGGCTTTCGGGGCAGCAAAGTGGGCCGTCCTCCTCGTTTTCACCTCCGCACTGACTGACGGGAGGCCCCCGGCTGTGCTCCGCAGGCTGGTGTCTCTCCTCTGCCTTCTGTCTCCTGTGTTGGAAAGTGGACGGGTTTTTATGGCGCCTCCCTCGGAGCCTTACACGGGACCATCTTTGGACTTCAACATGCTGCTCCTCAGCCCCTTGTCCTCGTCACTGGCCTGCGTGGTTTGGGAAAAGGGCCTCTGTGGCGACTCAAAGCCGAGAAAGGACAACGTTAAACTGGATTCCAGGCGGCTGCTTTTAAGGATGCTGAAATACTTCAAACCAGACACCTTTTATCTGATTGCAGCTTTTAGTTCCCTCATCTTAGCCGTCATCTGTAAGTATGAAATACACAGTATAATCAGGATTTATTTATTATAGCAGTACTTTTTTTTTTTTCTGGACAATGGTAAGAGAAATTTATTTAACTTTATTATAACAGTATTTTATTTAACTTTATTATATGATGTAGCTACTTTATTTAACTTTTTTGAAACTAGTTGATTTAATAATTTTTATTTCAGTAGTTTAGAGAAAATTTCAAAATATCGTGATACAGCCTAAAAATAATGCAGTATTATTTTCAAACCATATCGCCGGGCTCTAGCTTCAGTATATTTAAATTTTAAGCCATTATTTAAACTAAGACTTAAGTCCTGAAAGCATTGTGTGTATGATTTCCTGTTAACCTTAGCTGTGCCGTACATCTTCCCTGACAGGTGACACGTTTATCCCGTTGTATCAGGGGAAGGTCATTGATATGCTCAGAGGTGGAGCGCTTCAAACCAGCTTCTGTTACACAGTCGGACAGCTGGCTCTTCTCTCTCTCGGAAGGTAATAAGGGAGTATTCCTGTTTATTTGGGTTTAACATTAACATCATAACTTGTCACCTGTTTGATTAGAAAAACGTCTTTTGTTTCAGTGAGAAATAAACTGTCATCTCTGATGTTTTTATGTCAACAGCGCTCTGTTCTCAGGCTTAAGAGGAGGAATCTTTATGTGCACCCTGACCAGACTGAACAAGAGACTGAAGCATCTGCTGTTTCACACCCTCCTGCAGCAGGAGGTGCAGTTCTTCGACGAGAACAACCCCGGTGAGAGCAACACGCCCAACACGTCGCGCGTCAAGCCCTTTTTCCACGTAGACTTGCAGAAAGTTCACTACAAAGCCAAACACAAACACTGTCTCTCATTCATTCACATGAGCATTCATTTATGTTTACGCACCTGAATGTGCGCACGGGTTCACTTTGGTCCTCGTGACATGAATGTCGCCCACGTCTGCATCGACCCCCATGCAGAGTCCAGAGTGCAGCCCATCCTGAGCGCTCAACATGGACTTTTGCTGCCTTCACGTGCTCCTCGGAAATATCTTATATCCTGTATTTGCGAGTTACGAGCGCATGAATGGCCCTTCAAAGTTGGAATTTCGAGAGGGAAATTGGGAAATTTTGCGTGACATTTTAGGGCAGCAAAAATGGCGGAAAGTTTGGAAACAGTGTCAACAATTGACGGTAAAACATTATATATTTTTCCTAGTAGCTATCATTTATTTGTAGTAGTTGCATCTATAAACTGTAGCAAGCAAGCAAACTTTAACTATAAAGCAAGCCAGGCGAGTCCACCAACACTCCAGCTCTCACGCCAGTACTACACGTTTTAATATTAAAAAAATGTTTATTTTATATTATATAAAATGGGATATACTATTGGGCTATTTATATAGTACAAATTCGGGTTTATAATCGGGCTCGGACCCAAAGCTGCTGTAGTGACTCGGGCTTGGACAGAAACTGTGCTGGTTCATGTTGGGTTGGACCTGATTTTTTGGGCCCGATTAGAGCTCTAAGAGACGCCGCTCTTGAACGTGGTCTTTCTCCCTCTCCTTTTCCTCTCTCAGGCCGACTTTCCTCTCGCCTGCACTCTGATGTGGACAGGATGGGCCGCACGGTCGCACTGAACGCCAACGCCCTCGCACGCAGCGTGTTCAAAACCTGCCTCATGCTCAGAGTGATGCTGGGTCTGTCCCTGGGAGCTCACGGTGCTCACCTGCATAGAGATGCCACTGCTGGCCATCGTGCAGAACAAATACAACACTTTGTCTCAGGTGAGTGTGATGAGATTTACGCCGCTCTGCTTTAAAAGCACAGCAGTCACCGAGTCAGTCTGTGTTCTCTGTCGAACAGGAGCTGAAGGATCAGATCCAGGACTGCCACGCTCAGAACAAAGACCTGGCTTTCCAGACCATCAGTAAGATTCACACGGTCCGGAGCTTCAGGGCAGAGAAAGGTGAGCTGAGGAGGTACAACGAGGCTCTGGACCAGATGTGCGCCGTGAAGACACGTTCAGGAATCTACAGCGCGTTTTTCTGCTTTATACGAAGGGTGAGGTGGCAGCACTGTGCATTTATATTTACATTTAAACTCATTGTATGGTCATTTGTATGGAGGCACATTTTTACCAGAAAATATAATTAATTTTAATTAATTTTAATTTATACATATATATATGAATTAATTAATATGTATATTTATTCATTTTGAGATGGTAATTAGGAATTACAACTAAGATTTGTATTTGATTTTTTAAAAGTCAGAATATGAGATAACTCAGATTTTATTTTCCTCGGTGTTGTTTAAAAATGCTGATAATTGCAGGGAAAATAGTTATTTTTATAAACTGCTTCACTTTTTAGAAAATAACAAGATATTATGCCAAAATCAGCGATTTTGTCCATGCATCCCGAAAATGATAGGGCCCTTATTATAGTCTTTAAATCAAATTTATGACTTAGATTTAATATTTCAAGTCAGAATAATGAAATACTGGCAAAAGATTGACTTTCTGTATCAAATATGTGTTATACAAAGTCACAATTTTCAGATAGTCACAATAATATGTCAAATTTTTTACTCATTTAGTCAAAACTTTGACATAATTTGCATCTTGAGATAGAAAGTCAACTTGACTAAATCAGCATCATGTGATACATGGAAAAATTATGATACAAAGTCCAAATGAAACGTAGGAATACATAATTTTGACTTTGTTTCATAATTGTAATTTTTATATAAAAAATTATGACATAAAAAGTCAAAATTGTGACACAGTATCTCCACTTTTTTAATTTCCATGTGTATTTTATTATTTTATCTGTTCTAAAATGATGTATTTCTGTATTTGATTTATTTTTCCTGGCATGAGTGGTCCTCTGTACATATGAAATGTATGTGCTGCTCCATTTATGTTAAAATCTTTTGTTTTGGCTCACGTTTATGAGGGGCATGTGTGATTTCTGTTGCTCGGTGTATTTTTATTAGGCTAAAGTACACTGTGAGTGACTCCCCTCTATGTTTCCATGTAGTTGGTGAGTTTGGGTATAAAGATCCTCATGCTGGTTCAGGCTCGCGGTCTCATCTCGTCGGGTCGCCTCAGTATCGGCAGTCTCGTCTCCTTCTTCTTGTACCAGAAGCCCATGTCAAACAACCTAAAGGTGAGCTGCGTTATGAATATTTCACACTGCAGAATCTCTCTGTTGTGTTTGAGTTGTAAAGTATAAAATAATGATTTTTTTATTTTTGTCACAGGAGATTATGTATAGTCTGGGAGACACCGTGTCCACATTCGGAGTCATTTCCAAAGTCTTCAGTTATCTGGACAGAAAACCAAAGTGTAAGGCAGCCGGAGAGTTAGCGCCGGACAAGCTGGAGGAAGAGTTGTTTTCCAAAATGTCACCTTCATGTATCCCTCAGTGACTGACAATAAACCAGCTCTGAAGGTAACTGTTTCACACGCCGACACTGCAGGGTCGTTATGTTTAACCCTTTAAAACCTGAGCAAATTGGTTCTGTTTCTTTCAAAAACATTGCGAGAAGGCAACAAGCAACACAAGACATGGTCCAAAAATTAGCAAAAAATTAGTTACAATAAAATTACCCAAAAATAAGAAGAAATTGAAAAAGTGCTGAAATTTAAAAAATATATGGGTATTGATTTTATATATTTTATTATATATTTTTTCAGTAATGCAATATAAAATTATTATAAATATGGACATTTCCCCCTTTTTTAAAAATTTCTAAATGATTCTGTTTCTTTCAAAAAAAGAAAGGAACAAGCAACGTAATAAAACATGGTCCAAAAATTAGCCAAAAAAAAATAAAAAAGTTACAATAAAATTACCTAAAAATAGAGAAAAAATTGAAAATAAAATATAAAAAATATATATTTTATTTTATTTTTTTTTTTTTCTATAACATAATCTTAAATAGAAAATTATCACAATTCTAAATATAGTTTTCTGGACATTTTTAAAT
Organism: Plectropomus leopardus; assembly: GCF_008729295.1. Lineage (NCBI taxonomy): Eukaryota > Metazoa > Chordata > Actinopteri > Perciformes > Serranidae > Plectropomus > Plectropomus leopardus. The sequence continues at coordinate 3,294,334 of NC_056481.1, forward strand.
TTGAAAAAAAATGAGGTAAAATGTCTTGCAATTTGTGGGACATTTCTTCCCAAGTTTGTCATTGCCTTTTTATACATGTTTTCAAAAGAAATCACACCAGTTTTCAAAGTGCCAAACAGCTTGTAAAGTCATCTGAACACACAAGAAAACTGGTCTTGATCCAGGTTTCAAAGGGTTAAAATGGGTTAAAGGTTAATCCAGATCATGGTGAACGTGTTCTGTTCAGTCAGTTTCTCTGGAGCTTCAGCCGGGGAAGATGACGGCGTTGGTGGGTCCCTCCGGCAGCGGGAAGACGTCCTGCGTCAGCCTCCTGAAGAGGCTGTATGAACCTCAGAGGGGACAGATCCTGCTGGACGGAGAACCGCTGCACCGTTACAAACACAAATACCTCCATCAAAAGGTACAGACGGCTCCGTGCGAGGACGCTTAAATCTCTGCAACAAATCCATTCGTGAATGCTCAATGTTTTTTTTTTTTTTAAAGTCTCGCTTTGTGTCGATTTTTGCATGAAAGTAAAGTTTACTTATAGATCACCTCTCTATATCTGACCTCACAAGGTAGTTTTCTATTAACCCTCAAAAAGCACACATTGAAATTGAAAATAGCAAAAACTCTTTATGGAAAAATTGTGTCACTGCTGTCATATTTTGATACAGTGGGGGGATTTTAACTGCACTGTTGCTTGCAGTTAAAGACAAAACTGAATATTAAGACTAACACATTAATTAAGCTTATTAAATAGGAGCTGTAAATACCATATTACCCATTTTTTAATCACACAAGCACGTAAGAATTATTTTTGCACTGCGTGTGCGCTGCATTGATTAATGCTGTCAACCAGCACTGATCTAACAGTGCGTTTTTTTTGAACGTTATGTATTTAGATGGCCCTGGTATCCCAGAATCCTGTGCTGTTTTCTGGTTCTCTGCGGTACAACATTGAGTACGGCCTGAAGGACTGCCCCACGGAGAAGGTGAAGGAAGCCGCAAAGAAGGCGAAAGCAGACAACTTCATCTCTGAACTGGAGGATAAATATGACACAGGTACAGAGGTGCAGAAATACGTGTAAATATAGATAAAGATAATCTGTAGAGTTTATTTAAATCCGTATAAATATGCGTTTGTTACAAGACTCATTAAAACGGATCTGCTCTGAATGCTACAAATACAGTTTTACTTTGTTTTTTAACTCCATCCTGTTCAGGGTGAAGTTAAACGGTCTAATGCCAATATTTTAATGTTGTTTTTATTTTCCATCAACAACACTAAAGCACCTTAACCCTTTGAAACCTGGAGCAACATCACTTTCCGTGTGCCAGTTTTAGAGGCTTTTCACGATTATTTAAGTGTTTGGAATCTCAGCAGTTTGCGTGATATCTTTTACAAGTGTAGGAAAAAGTCAATGAGCACTTGGTCATAAATATTTCAAGAAATGCAAAAAATAAATAGCTCTTAAAGTTATTTTTAAAGAGCAAAGGAATAATGTCTAAAAGAGAACAGCTAGGGAAGACTATATTTGAAAATTATGTTAAAAAATATTGTAAATTTAAACACTGTTTTAAAAGAAAAAAAAAACTGTTTTTGTTTTATTTATTTATTTGTTTTTTAGAGTAATTTTCTGGTAATTTTCTTGTACTATATACTAATTTCTTTGCTAATTTTGGGGTTATGTTTTTCTCATTCTCATTGCCGTCTTCCCATATTTTTGAAGAAATCAAACTGCTTTACTCAGGTTTCAAAGGGTTAATATGTCTGTTACAGGCGTAGTCTGCTGCTGTAACAGACACGGAAAATATACAAGTCAGTAAATGATACCAAAGTAACAAGTAAACTTTTTACAGGTTAATTTTTTGAGCTAAAACCTGAACAGAGAGATGCACTGTGTACTGTGTACTGTGTGTACTGTGTACTGTGTACTGTATAATGGAAACTCTAACAGACATATGATTCGAAATGAGTTAAATATTAACTTTTAACAGACAGCAGATGTGATTCGATGTGAGGAAAATCTTTGTTTGCAGCTCGAGGTGTCCAGCTGGAGATCAGCAGGTCGTGATGATGCAGTATTACAACCATGATCGATTTAAAAAAAAAACATTTTGATGTTTTTATTACCTGAATAATCTTCTTGTGCGTGTTTGCAGATGTCGGGGAGAGTGGTGGCAGACTCTCAGATGGGCAGAAGCAGTGCATCGCCATCATCAGAGCTCTGGTTCGAGAGCCGCAAGTCATACTGGACGAGGCGACCAGCAAACTGGATGTTGAAGTGCAGCATGCTGTGAGTAAAAAACACAGTCAGGACGTGTCTTCGCCACAGGAGCACCCGCTCAGTGATTATATTCCTCCTCTTTAAACGTGATCCCCGTTAACGATGGCTGTGTCCCATTCAGGTGTCTCACTATTATCTCTACTCTCTATCTCTCTCTACTATTTTTATAATTATTATTATTATTTATCTATTTATTCACTTGCTTATTTACTTAGTATAAATTTCCCTATGTATTTAATTTCCCGTTTTATTTTCCATTTCACATATTTATTTTTTCATTAATTTCTGTAATTATTTATGCATTTATTTATGTCTTTTTTTTTTTTTTTATGTCTTATTTTCCCTATTTGCCCCCCCCCCCCCCCCCCCCATTTATTATGGGTTAGGGTTTAACACCTCAGTTGTAAGTTAACTAGGCGCCCATTGAGGGGAGCAAGGCAGAGCGGTGAAAAATATTTTATTTTTTATTTACATCTATTTGCTAACCTTTTTAAAAATCTCAGGTATTCAATATGTCAATTGCCCAACCAGAAAGTCTAAAACTCTTCATGTAAGAGATGGACGTTGTTGCAACAAGCTGTACTTTCTTTAAAACAAATTAATTTTTCTGCAGACATTTACAATCTCAGCACACTAAATATTCAGGACCACGTAAGCTGCAACCAAAAACACTCTCAGAAATCCTTTATCTTATCAGCTAATCTCTCTTCAGGACTGTGGGTGTGTTTGGTTCAGGTTTCCTTGACACTGATATGACCATAGAGGCAAACAGCCTCATTGTAAACGGGGCGGTTTAGATCGCTGCAGGACCGCCACGTAAATACAGCTGCCTCCTTTCGTGTGCCGCACACAGGAGGGCAAACAGTTTTTTGTTTTTTGACTGAAGTTAAAGCTAAACACTAAACATGTGTCTTTTTTTAACATCGTTTTGGAATTTTTGAATCACATGAGTCAGAAACAATCCTGAAATCTCACAAACGGTTAATGTTGGATCAATATGTTTTGTGTTTTTTTTGTGCTTAAAGTCTGAAAAAAAGTCAGATTTTTGTGATTTTTGTAATGACATTTTCAGCACTTTTATCCATTATTCATTTTTACCTTTTAGCTTAGGTTGCACAAATTTTGGGGATATGAAGCATTTTTTCTTGCATTATTTTCTGACTTTTTTTCTCAGAATATTGCCCTCTATTTTTATTTTTTTAAATTTACAGTGGCACTAACACACTGTGGTATTACAGCCCTAAATCAAGTGAATGTAGTTGAAAATAATCTGTTGCAGCCATGGAGAACGAAACAGTCTGAAGAGGTTAAAAATTCAGCAACACTCGAAGGCATCGAGGACCACAGTCCCAAACGTGATGGTCTTTATACTGTTTCTGGAGTTCTTACCTCCTCGATGTTACGTATTTTATTATTTTATTATTTTCCTTCTTTATCCTTTACGCTCGGTATCGCAGAGTGTTTGTGACTCGGTGCATCAGTGTTTCTCCGTGCGCCTCAGGTGCTGCAGGAGGTCGTGGCGTGCGGCCGGACCGTCCTGGTGGTGGCTCATCAGCTGAAGACGGTGGAGAAGGCGGATCACATCATCTTCATGGAGAAGGGAGAGATCGTGGAGGAGGGGACGCACCAGGAGCCATGGCCAAGAGAGGGCGCTACCATCGCCTGAAAGAGGAACTGTTCTCTCAAGTCGGCGGAGGAAAGGTTTCTAAATGAATTTTAGTCGCAATAAGTGACTTCAGATGACGAAGCGTGTGAAATCATCGTGACCTGCTAACCTTCCTGTTTTTCATCTTCTGAGGGACGATCAACACAAAAACCGCCCAGTGAGTGAAGGACTGTGGTCTGCATGTTTTTACACAGTATGTTTAGTAATTTTTGATTTTTCAAAAACTGTAATTTTTGAAAACCAACTCGGCTCAAAGATGCTCTCTGCATGTTTTATTGGTGCAAAATATGTTCATGAGTTATATTTATGTCTCAGAAGTTGCTTCTGTGCAGCGTTGCTCAAAGTGCGGCTCGCGGGCCAAAGGCGGCCCTCAGAAACATTTTGTGCGGCTCCTGAACGTGACGTAAAATGCATGCTTTATATTTTAATATTTTATATTTGTCCTCATAACAAGGTTTTCACGTCACATCACTCCTGTGATGAAGCTTAAATTTAAGGTTTCTGAGGTCAGTCTTTTCTGGTCTTGATGTCGAAAATTAAACGTTTCCTCGTATCTGAAGTTTATAGTTTATAAGTTCAGTGGCGTGAACGTTGGGTGCGGCCACATTTATATTAATAACCTGTTTATGAGTCTGATCCTGGTTAAGATCAACCCTTATAATGGGGAGCAAAAATGGTAGAAACCTCAGGAAGAGCAGCTGAGGAGGGATCCCTCTTCCAGACGTGCAGTCATTGTAAAAACAGTTAAATTACATTAGATGACAAAATGTCTGTGTCATCAACCAACAGTGACGCTTCCTCCACCAAACACGACAGCAGATTCGGGGGAAACTCTGAAAAGGCACAAACGTGCAAAAAAGTCTCCGTCGTCTTGTTCTGTGGAAAAGGAGGAGAAACGGTTTGAGTGAAAATGAGACAGTGTTTTATATTTAATGTATTTGATTCATCAGCTGGCACTTTTTTGAGTGAAAAAATGTTTTTTGTGACTAATAATTTAGTGAAAAGATGCCTCTATTGTGGATTTTGATACTTTACTTGGTTTTAATGTGTTTTACTTTTATTTGAGTGAAATGTTGAAAGCAGAACCTGCATTTTGATTTTTCTACTTTTGCTTAAGTAAAATATGATGATATATTTTCTCCCACTGTTTTTGTTTGTTTTCTTGTGTGAGTTTGTCCGGCAGGAGGACGCAGCACTTTGTCATTTGCACAACAATTACAGAGAAGCTTCATTTTTTAACTTACCCTTTGACATTTGCAAGGTAAAAGTTGACGAACATGCATGCTGATTAGTTCATGCATATATTTATTTTATTTTTCAGAGAATAAAGTGAATGAAGAAACATCACATTTTTTTGTTGTCACACAGTTGGAATAATAATCTGAGCCTGTCGGAACCATTTGAACCTTCATTTCTCTCAAAAATATAAAAAAAAGGCAAAAAAGGCACAAAACAAGTAAATCGATGTCGTTTCATGTTTGTTTTGCTCTCTTTCTTCTTTGCTTTTTTCTTTCTTTCAGTTTTTTTGTGTACTAATTTTCAGGTAACTTTCTTGCTCTGGTTTGGGTCATTTCTTGTCAAGTTGCTCTTCACCATTTTTCCTTTTTTCAGGAGAAATCAAACCAGTCTGCTCAGGGCTGAAAGGTTTAAATACTTGTTAAAGGTGTCTAAAAAGCCGCATGTGAAAAGAAAAGTCATGTCATTTCCTTGTTTTTGTTTTGCTTTCTTTTTTCTTTGCCCTTTTTTTTTTTTTGAGCTCATTTTCTTGTAACATTTTACTAATTTCTTGCGCATTGTTTGCTTTTTACCGGGTTTTTTTTTTATAGAAACCAAACTAATTTGGTTATGGCTCAAAGTTTTGAATATTTGTGAAGAGCACCTTCTTCTTTATTTCTTTGCTTTTTTCTTTCTTTGTGTGTGATGTAATTTTCTTGTAATTGTAATTTTTCACAAATTTCTTGCTCATTTTTGTCATTTCTTGTCAAGTTTGTCTCTACCATTTCTCCATACTTTCAATAGAAATCAAGCCAATTTGCGCAGGTTTTAAAGGCTTAATATTATTGTAAGTTTGTAGTTTTGATATAGAAGTGGAGTTCAATGACATGAAAACTCTCATATAAAATAATTTCTTTCCATTGAAGGGTAAATTCCCTGCAGGGATTTCACTGTAGCTCAAAATTAGAGCGGTTTCACAAACTGTTGTTCTGATTTGTCACAAAAACTTGTGAAAATAGAGTGCAGGATGAAAAATACTGAAGTTATTGTGCAGTGTTGATCTTGCTTTATCTGCAGGACGCTCCCACCAGGAAGGGACCAGTGCCTCCAGTGTGTGTGTGTGTGTTTTTGTGTGTGTGTGTGTGTGTGTGTGTGTGTGTGTGTGTGTGTGTGTGTGTGTGTGTGTGTTTGTCTGTGTGTGTGTGTGTGTGTGTGTGTGTGTGTGTGTGTGTGTGTGTGTTTGTTTGTTGTGTGTGTGTGTGTGTGTGTGTGTGTGTGAGAGAGGAGAGAGAGAGAGAGAGAGATCAAGGTCCGAGCGAGGAGCTGCCAATCGCTGCAGACCAGCTAAGAAAAGTAAATTCCCTGCTGTCCTCTGTCCCCGCGGGTCTCCGCTGCGGTGCGTGCACACACACACACACAGACACAAACAGGTAATCTGAAAAAGTTGTACCAAAATTGAAAGTCTGCTCTGTGTGTGTTTTAGCGCGGCGAGCTGCGGCTGCACACAATGATCCCCCGGATTGTCCTGCGCTCTCAGTCTCTGCGGAACAACCGCGTTTTCTCCAGATCCTTAAAAGTTTTGCAAAGACCATGGACATGTCATCCGGGACTCCCTGCAGCGAGTCGGTAAGTCACATTAACGCAAATACTTAGAAAATACCTAAATAATGACAATAATGCTCAGTCGGGTTTATTTTCACTTTACATAAAAAAAATCTGTGGCTGCTAAAGCGATTTTTTCTCCAATACTTAAAAAACACCTCATGTAACTTTGTTGATTATGTACTAAGATCACCGCGGCTGCTCGGAAAGATTATATGATATCATGACTTAACAGGTTTATTAATTCTACCGAACATGCGTGCGTATTTAACGTTGCACAATCTCCAGTCAGCACTGTACTCCCATCATAAACGTCTCCGCTGTTTTTGTGTGGAAATATTAGAAATAATACAGTTAAATGACGAACTGAGCTCGTGCTCATTGGGACAGGAGGGGGAGGAGACTGAATAAACACCAGTGTGTTGTTTTGCACTCCAACATTAGTGGCATATAAAAATAGTTCTTACAACATGGTGATCTTATTTCATGTTGTTCACATTATTTTGTCCACCCCGCACTCCTGTGATACCTTTAAACAATGAATGAATCCACTCGAAGCACTGATTCAGAGTCAGTTTGGAGCCGCATTTTAACAGGGGGAGGTTTTGAGGACCTCTGTAGGGGATTCTCTATTTTCAATTTAATTCAGTTCAAAATTTTATTAAGGATTCAGCTCAAAGAGAGGACCATAGGTAAAACTAAAGAAAATAAAACATATATATAAATCATATATATGTACAGTGAATCAAGCATTGACATACAGACATGAACATCAGTGGCTCCAAATGACTCAAACCTCACAGAGCTCAGCTCAGGATTGGCTAGAGCCAAAATAATGCCATTTTCAGATTTTCCCACTCTACATATATACCTGTAAATCAGATTTCCTATTAAAACAGAACAAGTAGGAACACCAACATTGGCAAACATTTGGCTTTCACAAAAACTTACAAGCCACAGCCAGTCTCTGCAAGCTGCCTTTTTTGTAGCGACACCACAGATGAGTTGTATACAGAAGGCTTTAAACAGATTTTCATGGGCTTCGTACACATACTGAATTTACGAACCAGCACGTTACCTTGTGCGTATAACTTCCAGCTCTGTCTGAGTACATCCCTCTTATCTGAGAAATACCAATTTTCTGTCTTCCTTACTTCTGATAATCATGATATTGCTCCTATTCGCGTTATATTTGATGTCAAAATCCACGCCATACTGTGAACAGACTCTCAATAACTGTTGAAGTCCAGCAAAATGACCAAATCCTCTGCATACATCAGGTGATTTATTAGAGAGCTACCGACCATCCACCCAGAGTGACATCTGCTCAACTGCATCGACAACTCATCCTCATTTTATTTGCATTGTCTGATGTGCATACCAAAACACCAGGATCCTTACAGGGAGTCCAGGAACCGCCCTTTCTCATGATTTACACGCTCAAAAGCCTTCGATGCATCAGTAAAACAAACACTGTGGAATTTTGCCTGTGATATTTGTCAGGGATTTCCTTTAAAGCAAAAATGCACACATCGGTGCCATTTTCACGTCTAAAGCCAGAGTGATTATCAGCAGTGCAGATGTCCTGCTCCAGCCTGGACGAGAGGACTCTCCAGCACTTTGGATAAAATACTGCACAGGACTATGAGCCTGTAGTCGTCTGAGCTGTTCAGTTTCGCAGACTTATCTTTAATAACAGGCACTAATACAACGAATAAAATAGAGTCTGGCAGGACTCCATGGACTAAAAAACTTGTGATACACAGAGCTGACAAAACATACAGTTTCTTACTTGCAAATTTTAAGTGCTCAGCAATTATGTTATCCGTGTGGCACGCCCTGTTATCTTTTAGCTCAGAGACTGCTTCTTGTGAATTAACAGTCACACCTGGATTCCTCTCTATGCTGACAGATTTCATCAGAGCCACTTACTCCATCAGTGTTTGTCAGCTGAGAGGCGTTGCATTTATTCAAGGCGCTGACCTTTCCAAAAATCATTGTAGCTATTATTTCGCAACTTCCTTGTAAGTGAGTCAGACCTCAGTGTGTTCTCATTCCTTTTAAAAAATCTAAGAGCATATTTAAAATTTGCATTAGTGCACTTCTTATAATCAAATAAAGGGCCATGTTTCTCTCTGCTTTAAATGCCCAAACTTTATTTTGGTGCTTTTTATGCACTCTGGCACCGTATTTACCCTGGAAGTCTTTTTTTTTTTGCTTTAATTATTAATTGTCATGCTAAAGATATTAGTATTTGTTAGTGTTTAGTACTGAGTAGAAACAGAATACATTAAAACTGCTATAATTAAAATGTTTATGATGATTTGGAAAATAAAAGTGACTTTGATTGTAATGTGTTTGACGAATATAAAAGTACAGTTTATTTAAACAGAGTCTAGTGTTTTGTTTTGTTTTGATTTCAATTTTGGGGCTGTTCATGCTTTAACGAAAATGATCTTACTCTTGAATCAAAAGGTCTATCTCTGTAGACAACCTTTCCATAATGTTGTCAGACACAGAATTAAAATAGGAGTCAGTCAATGGCAAAAACAAACACTTGCCTGCAGGGATTAACCTGCAGCCTGTTTTCACCGCTGCAGCGCTGTCGCTCAACACTGGAGCAATTTCAAAAGCTGTTTTTCAATTTTACAACTTTTTTGTAAAACAGTAAGATTCTTTATTTTCTACTAGAAACAGCCTCAATATGACCATCATCAAAAACACCAGACTCCATTTAAATAAACAATGATTTTATAACCATAAAACACATGTCTGTCAAAGTCAAAAGAAACAAAATAAAACTCAGAAAAACACCTATTGGTTTGTTTTTCTTCTGTTCCAACAATCACCATATCTGGTTTGCTTGAAATTAACCCTTGATTCACACAGTTGGATGTGAAAATATGCTGCATTTATACACGCTAAAATGATGTTTATTTAAATGGAGTCTGGTGGGTTTGGGTTATAGCTTTTTGGTAAACAAAAAGGATCTTAGTCTTTACAAAATGTTCTATCTTTGCAGAGATCATTTCCATAATGTTGTCAGACACTTAAAATAACAGTCTGCCAGTGACAAAAACAAACATGTTCAGTGGACAGAAACTGATGGGGCATAATCCACCTTAATTCTGTGAACAAAACCTTAATACCATCATCACAAGTGTCGGCAGCTCTACTACGCATCGTTTTTCTTGATTTGCATCATAAAGATAAAAGGTTGCACTCGTGTTGCTCCCTTATCTACAGCTCAGAGACGTGTCCTTTTTTATGCTTCTGTGTAAAAACGTGAAACGACAGCTGAACCGGTTTGAACCAGGATTAGGTAACATTATGATTCATAACACAATTGATGTTGAGTCTCTAGAGATTTAAAGCTCAGCTCAAGTTTAAATAAAGCGGCTGTTCACTTGTAGACTTTGACGGTTCGGACAGCAAATACACACTTTTGATTCAAATCTAAATAAAGGGGATTGGGACTATATCCAAGAATTACAATAACCAATTCTGCACAAGTCTTAAACAATATGAAGTGGATAAAACAGTCCAAGTAATTTAATTGTGTCCTCTTGTGTTTTTCTTTGGCCGATTGTTGTTTTTTTCTTTTCTTTTTGTAGTTTTCCTCTTTTTGTCATTTTTCGTTCCTTTTTGGCTTGGATTTTAAATTACATATTTGTTTTACATTATGATGTCATGACTGGACCCCAGGAATAGTGGTTGTTACCCTGGCAGAGGCTAATGGGGATCCAACTGAATAAATAAATGGTTAAGAGTAAGATTGGAAGTTGATCCCAACTGACGGCTCTATTTATTACTTCAGCAATCCAAACAAGATTATTTCAGAATTTTCTTAATTTGAATTGGGGGGAAAAACTATTGTTTTCATTGTAGATTAATCTTCTAATTTTTCTTTTTTTTTAAATGAATAGATCAGTCCTTTAGTCTATAAAATGTATAGTTAATGAGGCAATTAAGCCCCGTTAGTCTTGTGTTACAGAAAGAAAGTTTAATTCATAAGGTGTACAATTGTATTTTTTCTGTTTCATAAAGAAAATAGTTGTTAGAACATTACTTTTCTTAACTTTTTGTTGGTTTCTATTGTGTATTTATTAGTCTGAAAAGCTGAAAGTAAATGGCGCGCTCGCCGCCTGGGCGGCTGGTGGGCGGGGTTAGTGCTGCTCACTTATAATGTCATATATCCGTTAAAATTTCAGAAAGGTATGAAAAATTACCTAATACCTATGCTGAAGTCTTCTTTTTGTGCACACGTATACAGGCCTGTGTTAAATATGATTTGACCCCACGGTTAAATAACTTCTGTTTTCCTGCAGTGGCATTCATGTGGACTCTCTGCCAGTCGTCCCAACTCTCACCACCAGCTACGCCCACGGCACTTCCTCCAAACCTTTGCTCCACATGACAGTCGGAGAGACCCTGCTGAGGACGGTGGAGCGCTGGCCCGACCGAGAGGCGCTGGTCTTTCTACAAGACGGAGTCCGCAAGACCTTTGCACAGTTTCAGCAGGATGTGAGTCTTTTCCTCTAAGTATATTGTTTGTGTCCGGTCGGTGTGTCTGCCTCCATCCCCGCTGAATTCAACAGGTTGATTTAGGTCAAATGTTGGAACATCTACAACTATATATGGAAGTCCTGGGAGGAAACTTCTTCTTCTGCTTCTTCTTCTTTTTTTGCTGTTGCTCCTGACTGTAGGGCATGATAACTTTGCACTCATTGAGTCCAAATAAAAGTAAATACAGAAAGTAGCCCCTGGGTTAGCTCTTTTTGCTAACTACATATGGATGTACTGGTGGAGCCACTCGATAAGTTGCCTAAATAAACACTGTTCTGATAAAGTTCCCAAAGCATTACAACAGAGGTGGTAAGTGCAAATTTTTGTGATCCACAGTCAAAAGGGCCACAATTCTGAATACCTTTTTAAGCAACTTGTTAATTGAGCTATTGCCAATTATCTACAGTATTCAGTGTTATTATATAAAAAGTTTAAAACTTTTCCTAAACCTAACCCTCATACCTTTACACTGGCCCAGTATGATGCTTACTTTCACCCTTTCAGACTAATAAATATACATAAATATAAGTATTTTTTTACTTATTTAATAGAGAAATAAAATGTACACCTTTTGAATTCAGCTTTCTCTCTGTCATGGACGACTGATGAGGCTTAACTGCCTTGTTAACTCATCAAACACAGTTCATTTAAACTCAACAGAAACAAAATAAAACTCACCCAAACCATCTTGGTTACTCTTGTTAGTAATCTAGTTAGCCAATCTACCGTTTCAGCAATCACCAGCTCCAGTTTTGCAGAAATAAATCCTTAATTCACCTGGTCAGATGTAAAAACATGCCGTTATTCCTAACAGTCTCTCTCTGCTGGCCACCGGCTGTCTGCAGTCCTGTAACTTCTCCCTCCACCACTACGTGTCCCGATATCTTGCAGCTCAACTATCTGTTCCACCAGTAGAGACAGAAACTGAGCTCTGGTGGTGCATGCTGTGCACTACATACAATGAGTTTAACAGAAAGGGGAGCACCTGTATTTATGACAATATTAAAAAAACATACCTTCGGGATTTCTAAATACCCCAGTATACTGTAATACCACAATACTGCCCAAGCCTACTAACCTACATAACTCTATGTTCAGTAGGCAACATGATAACGCCAAACTATGATTTTTCTCTTAAATTGAACCTTACCGGTAATTCTTGGGGCACTTATTCACGAGATATAAAACGCACCGTTGTGTGAGAACATGTTGCTGAAATAATTTCTTCTACCATCACCTCTTTGATTTCGCAGTTGTGCTTTATAAAAATATTTATGGGCTTTGAAGTAAATCATGATTTTTGAGATGGGAACATCTCTGACCCACATGTTGCTTTACAGCCCGTATAAAGTGACAGAAAGTTATGAGCCTGGCTTCACCTTCTCTGCTCCACAGCACAAACTCCAGCCCTATAAAACCGTACCACCTGGACTCTGAAAAGGCCGGCGGAGAGACGATTGCTCAATGCTACATTCTGCAGCTTTGTATGATTGTGAAATGGAAAGAGTTGTAAATGAACCTTAATCCTCACTTTGATGACTAACTTCAACACCCTGCCTCTTTTCTGATTTTTGGAAGCAAGCCTTTCTATGCATAAATGAATAAAAGACATATTAAATTAACTGGTAGTGAACAAAAATAAAACATCACAAATGTCCTTTTTAACAAGTTGTTGTCATGCTTGAAGTTGCCTTCAGTTATTCATTTACTGTGGACTCAAAGAAATCCAGCTTTAGAGCAGCTGTGATTTGTGACCCCTCCCCCGTCCCTGTTGGAGACTTTTTGGCATTATGCAACCTAAGAGGAAGACTGAAACAAGCACTGTCACATTCTCAGCATATTTTCCAGATGAAGTTTTCGTTAAATATTCTTCTAAAAATCTGTTAGAATTTAACATCAGTCCACTGCAGGAAAGAGTATTCACTTTTTTTATTTGGTTGAATTTTGTCTAAAACATAATGTAGAGATGTCCTGACAAAGCAGAAATGTCCTCACAATGCAGAAATTTCACCTTAATGTAAAGATGCCCTGACATTGTAAAAATGGCCCCACAATGTAGAGATGCCCTGACAATGCATTAATTTTCTCTTAATTTGGATATCTCCTTAGGATGCAGAAATGTCTTCATAATGTAGAGATGTCCTTATAATGCAGAAATGTCCCCATAATGTAGAGATGTCCTCACAATGCAGAAATGTCCTCACAATGTAAAGATGGCTCCACAATGTAAAGATGTCCCCCTAAATGCAGAAGTTGCACAATGTTAAATCATTAGATCTTTTAAATATAACATCTTTAAAATATGAAATGATATTTTTTGTCAAGTCAAATCTGTTTACATATCGCACATTTAACACGACAGCCCTAAACTCAAAGAGCTTTAAAGAAAAGGCAAAAACAAAAGACAAAAGGTAGTCTTCAGGATGTTAGATATGTGCTTCTGGAATTTAAGATCAGCATCCGAGATCACACCCAGGTTTTTGGCATAAATAACCCTGTGTGCAAATTGGACAGATTTCTTTCAAGAACATGGGAAGAATTAACAAGAAATGAGTTAAAACAAATGAATAAATAAAACCACCTGAGTTTTTAAAAAAAAAGGCAAAACAAGAAAGTAAAAAAAAAGGTAGAAATGACCTGGAAGAAGTGCAGGTAGAATATAATAATTCTGTATCATAATTTTTAAATATATAATTTTGAAAATTATAAATATAGTTTTTTCCTAGTTTTCTTTTTTTCTAGACATTTTTTTCCACCTTTTTAAAAATAATTTTCAAAATCTATTCATTTCATGCAATTTTATTTTCCTACTTGTGAAAAGCATCTGAAAGCAGCACAAGAAAAGTGATGTAGCTCCAGATTTCAAAGGGTTAAAGGTTTCGCCCACTCACCAGAAAGAAAAACATGTAGAGTGAGTCCCTGCACAAGGCCCCTTAAAACTCAATACATCCGAGGGTTACGTAAGCCTGAGTGAGGCCCGACTCCCAAAATGTTGGCCAGGAAAACCTCTGATTACTTGATGCTGCTAATGAAGCTCTACAATAACAGTTAATAGCAAGTTAAATTAATATTTCAACATTTCTAAATTTATTTTTATGTTATCTTTTTTATTTGGGTTTTCAGAATTATCATATAACTGTAAAGGGCAAGGAATTTCTGTACAAATGTATAGAAAACAATGTTTGTAAAAAACAAAATTTACGCTAAAGGGTGAGTTGTAGTATATTTTTAGCATATGAAGCAAGTCTACAAATTATATTTTTCACAGAGAACCTTATATTATTTTAAAAAATTGAAAAAAGAGAACAACAGGCAAGAAATCAAAATGAAAAAAACAGCATTTTTGCAATTTACGCACTTTTCATTTCAAATTTTTTTGATCATTTTGGCTGTGTTCATGCAAATGGCAAAATTGTGTATTTTTGTTTAATCTTAAAAAATCCAGCTCAGCTCCTACGATAAAGCAATGACGTAAAAATGTCCAGTGTGAGGAATGTCCTCTGTGAGAGTCACCTGCATGCTCAGTCCTGCTCAGTGTGTAAACTTTCACACAGTGACCTTAAGAAACACGTCACTGACTCAAAGTGATACGGCAGGCTGATGTCGTTAACCCGGCAAAATGAAGGGACTGACGAACAATGTTCAGATAGCAACTGTCATATAAAACTCTGTAACTGAAAACTTTATCACCAGGTTCACTGACCTCTGATGTATGATTATTGATTTACTGAATATAAACCTTTTTATTTAATCAGTTAAGTCCCTTTGAGATTGAGGTGTCACTTTTAAGAGACCTGAGTACATAAGTTTATTTATAAAACAACAGTTTAAAATGTGCAATCTAAATTGTAATAATAACAGCAATAAATAAAAAATATAAATATCATTTGAAAAATCATATAATTCTGTTTCTGTTGTGTTTAAGAAAAGCACCACTTACAAAATAAATGTCACGAAAGTGAACTAGTTCGACTAAACGCGTTGTTTACAGCACCTCTTGCCTTAAGATGTGTCCTGTGGTTTATTTGAGGCTCCTAACAATTCAAAGCATGTCTGAAACTATTCTGCACTGTGGGGGTGCACACAAAACAGTTTAAAACTATACATGACAAGAATACGGAGGAAAAAAACATTCTTTCAGAAGTTAAAAAATACAAAAATTAAAATGCTTAAATAGCCAAAAGATGATTAGCAATTCTAGTCAAAGGGATCTTTAAATGAGATGCTTTTTTGAAACACTACTTTTATGCCTTTTTTTTTACTTTTACAACCAGAAAATACAAATCACACATTTATGCGTTTTTAACAAAATAGTATTTTTGAAGAAAACTATGGCTGTAATGTTTGGTGTATGTTGTGATGATCAGTGACATGACAGATTAATGGCCAAAACCAAAACACTTTTGGTAAAAAAGTACAGTGCACTGCTGAATAATCTTTTACCACAGGCTCCTCATTAACTCTTTTTAACAAACATGTGATACCTGATTCTTCTTAATGCCTCCTCAGGTGGATCGGGCTGCAGCCGGGCTGCTGGCACTTGGACTGCAGAAAGGAGACCGGCTGGGCATGTGGGGACCCAACACCTATGAATGGACCCTGTTCCAGTTTGCCACAGCCAAAGCTGGCATCATACTGGTGAGACAGACTGTGTGCAGTTTGCGCAACAAAGAGAAACAACCCCTTATTCTGAATACATGCTGAACAGCTTGAGATAAACTCAATAAAAAAATCAAAAAATGATAAATAAATACAATTATTCACCAAATGTACTTGATCTCAATTTATAACAGTGAGAATGGTTACACAAAGTGATGGACAAACACGTTTTTAACTGGAATTATATTGGTGAAAACAGATATCTCGTCAGCAGTTTGTTACACCTGCACCAACTTCTGCTCATATATGAGCTGATTTTCCTGGTTTTACCTGACAGGTATCTGTGAACCCGGCATACCAAGTGCAGGAGGTGGAGTTTGCATTGCGGAAAGTAGGTGACTTTAGCTGTTTTTTACTGTTGTGACATGAAGAGACTTGCTTGTGATGTTGGGTTGTGTAAATAAAATGAACTGCGTCACATTAAGGAGAATCCTGTGCTCCTCTTCCCACAGGTCGCATGTAAAGCCGTAGTTTGCCCTTCGCAGTTCAAGACTCAGAAATACTGCGACATGCTGAGAAAGATTTGTCCAGAGATCGAGTCTTCCACCCCAGGAGACATCAGGAGCGCCAGGTGCAGCTGTGTGATGATCACTTTACCAATAAAACGAGAGAGTGTGCTTTTGAAAACATGGGGAAAAGGCAATGAGCAACTCTGCAAGAACTGTTAAAAATACTGCAGAAAATAACTAGATTTGGAAAACTTGTATTCTCACCACTCTTTAAAATGATCACAATTATTTGTTTAAAATTATTTTACAGAGCTGTATTTATTTATGTAATTTTTTTCTAAGCATTTCAAGTCATTTCCTTGTTTCTTCTTTTTTCACTTTTTTTCTTTGTTTTTTTCTTCTAATTTTTAGGGATTTTTGTTGTACTATTTACAGTTTGTTTTGCCAGTTTTTGGATAATTTCTTTTTAAGTTTCTAATTCCCCGTGTTTTTGAAAGAAATCTCAGGGTTAACGGAGAGAAACTGAGTCAAAGCTGCAGAATTACTGCGTAAATCAGAGCTCCAGCGTTTCACAGCATGACCCACATTTCTTTGTTTATGGTTTTTCTCCTCAGACTTCCAGACCTCCGCTCTGTGATTGTTCTGGATAATCGACAACCAGGAATGTTTCACTTTGAGGACGTGATGCAGGCGGGCAGCAGCCAGTACATGCAGCAGCTTCAGGATCTGCAGAGGAAAATCTCCTTCGACGACCCGATAAACATCCAGTTCACTTCGGTAATTGTTGCATAATTCGTGCTGACCTGAAGGAATGTCAGGGAGGCCTGCCGGTGTCTGTGCAAGCTGCAACATGCTGCTATCTGAGGCTCTTGACTTGATGTTGTTCCATGTTTTCTTCCCCTCTGGCAGGATGTCCTGCGGATCACAGCCCCCCGTTCTTATTTGACCGCACACACATTTCAACTTTTAACATGCAAAAAAAGCCCACACAGTTAAAAAGTTGCTCTGACAGCAGTCCTGAGACAGACATGTTAACTTTTCTCTTATTTTTCACATGCATGGTCATGAAATTCTTGTAAGAGTTATAAAAAAAAAAGTTTTGCAGGCCTGGAAATAGTTTGAATTAAATTAAATTGAATGTAACTGATTTGAATTGAATTGAATTGATTTGAACTGAGTTTAATTAAATTGATTTGAATTGAATTTTATTTCTAACATGTAATAAAGAACGAACATGTAAACATACACAAACATACAGACATGTCCGAAAAGGAGTAGGAAGAATTGCAAACTTATTACATCCTATCCTTTCTTAATCAGTTATTGACAAATAATTAACCCGCTTACATTTTTAAATAAATTTCAAACTATGTACACCTATCCATCTATAAACTATATAGTATACAGACCATATGTGAATAAATATAAACATATTTAAGAGAATGTTTGGAAAACTTGAATTTACATTGATTTAATTATTGTTTAAAATACAGTCATAAAAATCCAAAACTTGTCTTGCGCCACACAAAATACATCCTTGTTTTATTCTATTTATGACAAAATTATGAATTAATAAGATAAATATTTATGATATACAACATACCACTTTTAATAGGACACATATACATTTAAATAACCAATAACTGCAAATAGAGCTAAAAAGTCAACTAATTGATTGATGTTTTGCTACTTTTTGTTTTTTTCACAATTACTTGATAAATTGAGTGTATAACTGTAAAATTAATCAGTTACTAAAATTGTTAGTTGCAGCAGCAACTTCAGGAAATCACAAAAGTCTTCCCTGATCGTACAGTTATTTACTTTCATTTTTAAACATTTACAGAAAACAAAAAGTTTGGCTCCAAAAAAGTTAGTATTATTATTATTTTCTTTTTGTAATTTTTTACTTTTAGCCGTATTTACAAAGAAGGAAAAATCTGTTTGTAAAATGACTGTTGACATCATTGTGTTAATAGAAAAATAAAAATAAAAAAAAAAAACGAACTGTTTTCACGGATTCCTAAATGCTGTAATTTATTTCTAATATCTGTTTTTAGGGAACAACTGGAGCTCCAAAGGGTGCCACTTTGTCTCATCACAACATCGTCAACAACGCCTTCTTTATTGGCAACAGAGTGGGATACGCATGGAAGGTGGATCTCATGTCCAAATCACATAATTCAGATTGCTGTTCTGTTTAGAGAGTTGACAAAATAAAGAAGTGAGTTTGGTGTATGGAAGTATAGTTTATCAGAGCCTGATATATCTTCGTCCTCTGTACCATGCACCGCCATTGTTGTTAAAAACTATAAAAACCCATGAATGAGTCATTAAAGTCCTGATTTTGTCCCACAGCATCACACAGTCTGCCTCCCCGTGCCGATGTACCACTGCTTCGGCTCTGTGGGCGGAGGAATGTGCATGGCATTGCACGGCATCTCCATGGTGTGTCCCTCTGCTGGCTACGATGGAAAGGCCAATTTAGCAGCGATGCAGAGTGAAAGGTAATATCAGGAATCTACATATTTAGACTTTAAATTATTGTAAAAATGATCTAGAAATAAAGAAAAAAGAATTCATTGAAGCTGCACCATAAAAAGCAGTTTGAGCTCCTGTAACAAAGGATTAAATCTGCTTAAAATAAAATCCCCTTTCATTCTGGAGCTCTGTGCTACCTTTGTACTCAGTGATCTGACGGTAAGAAAGGGGGGTTTCTTTGTGATTTAAAGCTTATTTCAGACTGAAAAATCAAATCTGAAGGGATAAAGGATGTTGAAGCAGTGCAAAGTGGTTTTCACACAGCATATTTCCTTTGGCTGACATGTTGGAATAAAAGCAAATAAAAAGCAGTTAAAGCGCATAAAAAACTGATATTTACTTTAATTTTGGACAGAAATCAAGATTGTGAATCAGTAGTCATTGACTGGTGCTGAAAGATTACAGTCAACAGTGATACTCAGCTGACAGCCGAGGGGCCAAATCTGGCCCCTGACAGGGTGCTAGGTGGCCCCCTAACATTTTCTAATTCACAATAAAAATACAGTGATTCACACTGGGAATAGTTTTTGTCCTAAATTCCAAGAAATGTCTTAAATACCAAGAAATCTCCTAAAATCCCCAAATGTCCCAAAATCGTAGAAATGTCTTAAAATCTGAGAAATGTCCTAAAAATTACACATTATTGCAGGTTTATTGTGACAGTTATTCCAGTGGAGATTCATTTTGTTGTTTTGTTTATTTGCTGTTAAAGATGCACGTTTATCTACGGCACCCCCACCATGTATGTTGATATGATCAACCAGCCGGACCGGCAAAAATATGACTTGTCATCGGTCAAAGCAGGTGAGGGAAAATATTCTGCTTTTATTACTGGAATAAACAAAGTGACCGTTTTAATGATTTAATGTCTTTTCTTTCTGCATATTTTTTCTTTTTTTTCAGTGAATATTCCCATTAACAATTGATTTCACACATTACATGCTCTTCTCTTTCTCTTCTGTTCGTTTTTTGTTTTTTATGTAGGCATCATGGCTGGTTCTCCTTGTCCTCCAGAGCTTATTAAGCAGGTTATTTCTGTGATGGGCGTCAAAGAAATAACAGTAAGTCTATCTTATAATTACAACTATTATTTAGATAAATATGGTCTTTTCAAAAAACAAGGTTTTCACTGCAGTGGAAAGACACGAAAACCTTTAAAATTGCTGCAACACGGGGGTGTTGTTTTCCGGAACTGGGGATACTGGAGGCTTAGCATACAGTGTTTGCTTTTATTTTGATTTTTTTGCATTTTTTCTTTTAAAATGTTTGGTGATTAAAAAAAAACCAAACATTTGGCAATTTATTAGATGAATTCTTTCCTTTAAAATAAATGGGCATTTTTTCCTTTAAATTTTTTTTTTTCAGATTTTTTTTCCCTTTAATTTGTTTTTGCTATTTTTATAGTTCTGGGGCATTTGTTTGTGTGTGTATTTTTATCTTTAAAAGTTTTTTTTTTTCTTTTAAAATGTTTGCTGGCTTTTAAGGAAAACATGGCTTCCAAACTGGAGGTCCCGTCAAAATAAAATCACCAAAAATTATACTATTTATTACAGCTAGAAATGGCTAAAACAGAAATTATCGTTGGATTTTTAATATCCGACCATCAGCTCAGGTTTACTGTTTGATCTCCGATTTTTCAGCCTCCGTTTTAAAAAATAGTAACAACTATGGTGCCTGCCTCTTGTTCACAACTCTGATATTTTGGCTAACAGTGCAACAAAATATGTTTCTAAAGGCTTGTTAGGCGATAAATAGGCATTCAATTAACATAATTTAAAATAGTTTGTATCTGATACAATAAAGTTTTCTTTCAGTTTATCTAATTTTAATCATTTTTATTGCAGAAAATGCATGTAGTAGACTGAAAAAGCAATTATTTTATTCTTGTAGGCTTCCAAAAGTTCGACTGGTGTTTGCAATGTTAATAATTAGTGTAACAGAAAAAAAATCTTCTTTGTGTCAGTGAATCAATACAATATTACAAAACTAAGCAGAACATATGGACACATATAGACTTAAAAATGTGGATGAAAAAAGGCAAAGTTTCCCCTTTAATATTCGTTTTTAAATTGTTGTTTAGATTATATAAGAATCACAGTTATTGAATCAAACAGTTGTGATCTGAGATTGACTTTCTGAAATTATACCATGATGCAGTTCAGCTCGTACACACTGGGGGGAGGCACATCCTCAGAAAAAACATCCATTCAGCTCAGCGAGTCCCGTTTATAACGCAGAGATCCAACATCAGGCAACGTGTTAGAAAGTATATATGAAAGACAAAAAAATAGGTTTAATTTTATAAAAGATTTATTGGATGTGAGCAATGTCATCACTTCCAAAAGTCAAGGAAATGTAAAGATATTGAATATATATATTAAGATATGCATAAAGTCAACAGTCAGTCAGTATCCCTCATAGTCGCAAGAAACTTTCTCTCATGATTTAAAGCAGTGAAATGTGGAGAAAAGTATGTTCAAATATTTTGCATTAAAGTAAAGACGATATAACACTGATCTTTTCTCATCTACATTCTTCCAAAAATAAAGTTCATAGATCTTTGGGATGCTGATTTACCTTCATACACAGAAAATGTCACTAATGGAAAGACAGATATGTATTTTGCAACATTTCCAAAGTCGTATTGTCTTCTTGAATAGGTCTTCTTCAGCTGCTTGTCCTTTTTGTTGACACTTTCAAATGTCTTGGATGTTTTCTCAGTTGGTGGCGATTTAAAACTGACATCAGAAAGTTAAAAAAAGAGGGTAAGCGAGTTTTGATGCCTGTTTGAGTGATAGCTGAAGGATGTTTTATTAATTCCCATAGACTGGAGGAGGCATTTTTCTGCCTCTTTATCTGTTTTTGGAGGCATTAGGCGGGTTTCCATTAACAACAAAAACTCCCATTTGTCCCAAAAAACCCTTTGGTGGTATTTCAGACAATTTGAAAAAGCCATATTTTGCAAAACTGCAATAGAAACACTTTTTTGGACTCTTCTGGGTCACATGATGATATGGTTATGCACTTGTTGGTATGAACTGGCTCCCTCATGATGCAGCAGGAGCTACAAGAGCTGTTACTGCATCACGTAACTCTGAGAAAGTTGAGCGGATCATCTGGAAGTTTTTAATCCACAATTCCTCTGTGAAATCGTGGACTATCAGCTCCCAGAAATCCCTCACACGTGGCCGCCCCTGTGTATAGGAGGCTTGCCTTTCCATTATCGCTCACATAACACGCCTACGTGGCCTTGGATATAACAGTAACAAGTCCCAGAACATCGCGAGAGACGTCGCATCACATCACTTAATGGAAACGCAGTCATGTCGCACTTGTGTTTTATCGACATTTTGAAAATAATGCTTACGTTTTCTGCAAATTTGTATTGAAAACACACATATTGTTAAGTCTTTTCTTCTACAGGTAACCACCAAAATAAAGGACACTTCATGCAATTTTTGAATCCTATACTCATTTTTATATTTCATACCAATAATAGATAAAGCGACTGTATTTTATTCAGTATTATTTTGTAAATCAAACAACATATAATAGCTATTGCATTTGCAGGAAATTACGTATCACATTTGTAGAGGGCAACTGCTGTTTGCGGGATTATTACAATAAAAGCTGCCGATTTTATTACATTGGTGGGTTTTACATGCAGAAACCTACATCAGGTTATGTAGAAAAAAAGTGTTTTAAGAGGGCTCTGGAAAATAGCATTTTGATGCTAAAACAGAGGTGGGCTTCTTGGACCGAAATACGAATTTTTGTATTTGAATTTATAAGGAACACTGTCAGGCTAAAGGATGATTAAAAAAAAACAAAATAATAATAATCAAGCTGTCATTAAAGGTTCCCTGGTTTGAGTTTAAATTATTCACATGCTAATAAAGACACTGAAACGTAAAAAAGAACATATTTATCAGGGAAGAACACCAGAGAAAACAACATATTAATGTTTTTTCTCAGTTTATGTGCTTAAATGCATCCTTTATTTTGGTGGTCACCTGCAGGTTGCACATTTCCGCTTCATACTCAGCTCTTCGTGTTTGATCTAATGAATGAAAATGAAGCTCTTTGGGTGTGTTTGGGTGTGAGGGAGACAGACAGAGAGCGAGTGTATCTGTGTTTGTGTTTACACAATGACAATATTTGTCAGATGAATAGTTGGACAGTCTTATAGTAGAGTGAGTCGCTTTTCGTTGCATGTGTAGCCAGTCACCTGGACAGGCTCCTCCTCAGCGTCTCCTGTGGAAAAGACACAAAGTTAGCGGCCAAATTAAACAGTCTGCCCTCCAAACAGAGACCCCATGACCCTGGACTCAGTGTGCTGGACCCCAGGGCCAACATGGAAAAGTTCAGACGGGGACACGGAGTCCTGCGGTCAGGAGGAGAGCAGTGAAAAACAAAATCATGCAAGCCAGCTGCATGTCACGCCAAAACCAACTTAAACCTCATGTGGTGGCGTCTGACTCCTGCGTCGCATTGTACTGAAACCCAGCTGTAAAGCTTTAGACCAGGATGTCATGGAGGGATGTGATTTTGGACTTAAAGAGGGACAAACCTGCACCTCAGGCATTTGCAAAGGTAGTGATCAATGTGAAACTTTTGACTTATAGCTGAACTGAGTTTGGAAAAAAGATTGAAACCACAGTTATGTCTGTACACTAAAATGAAGCTACAGCTCGCAGCCTGTTCGTTTAATTTAATTGGTCCTTAAGAATTAGATCAAATATGATATCGAATCGATTAAGCAACAGGCTGTGAAATGTCAAAATAAATGCAATGTGTTACTGTGATCTTTGACTGAGGAAAAATGCATTTGGTATTTTTTTAAATTAGCAAAATTGTATTTTCTCTTTCAAATAACGATTAATTGGTTAATCGATTGTTGATTTTACTGTTTAATCGTGCAAGGGAAGTGCTTACAGCTTCCCTGAGTTACCATGACATGTCAGATCTATTTTCCCAGCTCCCAGCCATACTCCTGAACATAGCTCCCCAAAAAATAACAAAATGTTTTTATCACTATGGTTTTTCTACGAATCAGACAAGATATAACGTCTCAGTAAAGTAGCTGCAGGGTGCCTGTAGACTTTGACTGTTTGACCCCTGTTTCCAGTCACAACACTAATATTCTTTTGAATGTGGCTTCATATTAGATGACGGTGGTGTCAGTCCTCTAATCTCAGCAATAAATCAGCATATATTCCAAAAACGGACCTAATATTTATTTATTGTGGATAATATTCTTTGATCAGGTCAGTGTGTGTAGAGGTGATTCTGTAGGAAAATATTTCCTGTTCCTGTCAGCGTGTTTGTTGGTTACCTGTACAGCTGCGTGCTCAGTGACGTGTGCCCTTTTTGGCTCTCTTTGGCTTCACTTTGCAGCCGCTGAAGGCGGTGCTGTCTCTCACTTGCTTTCCTTTCTGCTGAGGTGGAGATGCACACACTGCGTCTGGACGGTTGCGGTTAGAGTCCATCCACCTGCAGGCAGAAGCCAAAAGATAAGGAGCAGAGAGTCTCTGCTGGCCACTCGCTCTGGAGCCGAGCTGATAGCGTTGTTTGAGGTGAGCCTCTTACCTGCGCAGCGGAGCGAGCTGGCACGTGCAGCTCCAGGGGTTGTTGGAGAGGGTGAGGTTGGTGATGGTGCCATATTCGAGGCTTCTGGGGAGGAACTTTAGCTTGTTGTTGTCAAGGTGGAGTGACTTGACCGCCGTGACACCAGTGAAAGCACCGTCAGCAAACTAGGAAAAGGCAGAAACAAACATGAGTTGTCTTTTTTGTTTAATTTTTTGAGGCCTGTGGCAGCATCACCATCCTTATGCCGGTTTCAGACACCTTTTTCAAGTATTTAAACCTTTCAGCCCTGAGTTAGCTGCTGAGAGTTGTGTTTAAAAAAGAAAAAATTGGAGAAGGCAATAAGCAGCTTGCTCAGAAATGTTTCACAAATCGCAAGAAATTAGTAGATTTAGAAAACTATTTTAAGAAATGTTGGTATATATAAATATATATTTAGAATGATCATAATTACCATTTTTAATAATTTTATCTTATTTCTTTTTAATAAATTAAATTTACAGATACTTTTAATGTACTTTTTGTTTTTTTTTGTTTTTTTTACTAATTTTGGGTAATTTCTTTTGTTGCTCGTTCTTCCAGTGTTTCAGAAAGTAATCAAGCCAATTTGTTCAGGTTTTAAAGGGTTAAACAGCCTGCCACCGATGTCGTTACACATTGATATTTGGTTGAATTTAGGTTGTGAGGTTGGGCCTGACCACGGGAAATATTTTTTCTTTAAACTTCAGATTGTGTTGTTAACGTGATAACTAGCATCCTGTTGGTGTTCCCGTTTCCCTTTTGGAATAAAAGAAAATTTCCCGTCTGCTGGTGTTAAGAGCTAACTCTCCTGACGCAGGCGCAGACTGGATCTTCATGTCGTTAGTCGGTTCTTGTCTTTGCAGTGTCTTTTTTGGTCGAGACGCAGGCGATGTGTGTCACCGCTTATCAAACTTCCCATTTTTTATAAGGAGCTCGCCTCTCCATTATTGCACGCATAACACACCTACGTCGCATTTCATCGGAAATAATGACGGCTGGTGCGGTGGCTGCAATAGAAATAAAGCTGCTAATGTTCTGAACACCCATCGCCATGGTTACTGCAATGATATCGCCAGAGGAGAAGTCGCTGAAGTCACTCAGTGGAAATGCAGTCATCGCACAGTGTTTCATCAAAAACTCAAAAATGTTGGTGAAGAGCTGCACAAATCTGTAATGAAAAGCCGGCTTGTAAATACGGTTTGATCTGCTGTACAATGTTTCAGTGGTGCTAGAAATTCTATTTGCGGTTTTAGAGGAGTTAGTTGTTGCGGCCCACTACAAAAAAATGAGTGTGTGCGGAAAACTGCATTGCTGGCTTGACCACTGCGAGCATTTGGGGGTTTTGTGGAAGCGGGGGAATCATTATTCTGAGGGATTTGCATGAATCAGTTCAAATCTTCCTGAAACTGTTGTAGTTGTGCGCTCAGAGTGCAGGCAGAGTTGATAAAAACATGGCTCACATGTTGGCGGGCTGACCCCCCAACCAGCACCCATCCATGCGTCTGTCAGACAGCTGCAGAGCCGGGGAATCTCGCCAGTGTTTCCCCGGCATGAAAGCCTCCTCTCATCCTTCCCTCTGCACCGGCACATATGTAAACACGGACAGTCACTGCCCCCCTTTCTTCCCTGCTTCTACTTCAAATGCATCTGCGAGGGTGCTAAAAGCTTCAGAGAGGTGCGAGGTGAACCGATCTACGCCGTGTCAAGTCGTGTCTGCTCCGGGAGGAAGCGGGAGGGCGGATGAGAGAGCGCGGCCGAGCTTTGAAGGGGCCGTTTTATGTGAGTTTGGAGGAGATGAAGCTGTTTGGAAATTTCCACTGAAGAACGACAAGTAGCCGAAAGTCTGAAGCAATGGAAGATGGATGACTTCCAGCGTGGCCGAGGTGTTTTCGCTCTCTCTCGCTCTCTGTCGTCTCCCTCTTTGCCAGGAAGGCTCGCAAAGGGCCCAATTGTGCATTCAAATGGGCCGATGGCAAGCTAAAAATACTCCTCTTCATGCACTGTGGAACACCCTGCCTCTATTTACCTGTCTCCTCACCCCTCCTGACCTGTTTACAAGACCCTCCCGCTGAAGGTAGAAAACACACCTCGCTGAAAATAACACTTGTGTAATAATTAGACTCGGACATGCTTGGCGGAGCTCCAGCAAACAAAAACACTCTAAAAATATCTGCTTTTGGCTGGAGAGAGGTTTAATCTCGCTACACTCGCTGCTGCTTCCACCTGGCTCTCACACAGTCCGGCGTGAGAAGGTTGTTATTTTACAGTTTTCCCCTCTGGGATAACTCCATACTGTGGCACAGGTACACTCAAATATTGGATTAACCTCAAGTATGAAGCGAATGTGCTCTGAGGAATGTCTGAGCAGGAGTGTGGGATCACATAGAGCTTATAGTGTTCATACTGCAGCTGCCTTAGATCTGGAGGACAGATGGATGTCTGACAAATTACATCTGTCTCATGTGTCTCATATCTGGACATTAAAGTTACATTATTTTATTATTCATGTAAAGTGGAGTCTGGTTATTAAGGAGCAGCCTCAGTGGACAGGTTTTTATTACAGATTTGTGCAAAACTTAAGCGATATTTTTGAAATGTAATTTGAAATAAAACACAGTTGCGAAATGACTGCGTTTCCACCGAGAGATGTTTTGCGACTTCCAAGAAGCATGGCGACGGATGTTCAAAACATTAGCAGGTTTATTTCTATTGTAGCCATCGCACTAGCCGTCATTATTTCCAATCGAAGGCGATGTAGACGTTTTATGTGAGCCCCTTTTACGTGGGAGCGGCCACGTATGAGGGATTTCTGGGATCTGATAGTCCACAATTTCACAGAGGAATTGTGGATTCAAAACTTCCAAATGATCCACTCAACCTTTCTCAGAGTCATGTGATGCAATAACAGCTTTTGTAGCTTCTGCTGCATCATGAGGGAGCCAGTTCATACTGACAAGCACATCGGGCTCGTAACTCCTGCAGAACCAAATTCAACACCAGTTTTACAGAGCTGACGATTGAAGTAGCTCAGGATGCTAAATCTCCTGTCTGTGTACTAATAAAGATACCTTAAATCTAATCTATTATTCCTAAAAAAGAGCCTTGTGTAGTAGAAGGTGACGTTTTCAAGTGTTTTGTTTGATCAGAGGTCCAAAACTTAAAAGTCAATAATCAGCAAATCACAATCCTAGCTTCACATTTAGTCGCTGAAAACAGCAAAGTCTTTGCATTTCTGCTTGAAAAGTAAATCGAATTATTATCTGATTATAAAAACAGTTGCTGATTGTTTTTCTCTCTATTCCCTTTTCACCTAATTTGCTAAACAATCCAGCTCTAACTGAAATCTCGTAGACTAATATCTCTAAACATGGGGCAAGAAAAAAATAAAATTGATATAAAAATGAAAGCAGATACTGTGCACAACTGGAACAGCAACTTACTGCACCTTTAAGGTGTTTCTTAAATTCATAGCCCTCCTAGAGTCAAAGCAAATAAGAGAAATATCCTGCTTATTTGAGCACAAAGCACATCTGCATTGAAATATGTTTGGAAGATGCAGCATGACTTGTCATGATATGCTGCGGCAGATGGAGATGAAGCAGGAACATGTGAACCAAACATACTGTTTGCAAGATTCAGTCACAAAATAATGGGATTAATACTGAAGTACTGTAGCAGCATCCATTCACACGTGCCAGCACATACTGCGTGAAAAATGCCTGCTGGCTGCAGAAAAGGAGGTGTGGACCATTGGCACGCCCGTACATGTAAATATGCTGATGAAATATAGTCGACACGGGTTTGCCAGACCAAAACAAATAAACAAATATTAAGACGGACACACAGTACAGTATAGAGACCTTTTCATAGGATGAACATGTCGTTCTGACTTTCATTTAAACAATTTTATGGAATGCTGAGGATTGAAATCACTTGCATTTCTTTCTTTTGGCTGATTATTTCTTAAAATCTGAACGTGAAAACCCTTTTTTTAACAGCTAATTCTCTAATACATTTAGAATATCTGAAACTTGATATTTCTTACTGTGCAGTTGTGGTGCTCGTTATGGAAACCTGGAACAACATCAGTGAACTTGTGCTGCATTCAGACTTCTTTCACATATTTTTGATATGTTTTAAAAACATGGCTAATGAGGAACATGCAAGAGATGTCCCACAAATTAGGAAAGAAAGAAGAACATTAGGAAAGGGTGACAAAAAAATGTCCTTAACAAATTGTTTTAAAAGAGAGTGTGAGAGAATGAGAAATTATTAGAAGTTAATGATAATAAAAACAAATAAACAAACAAAAGAAAACATACAAAAAAAGGGAAAATGTCCGGAAAAATATTCTTCACTGTGTTATCTCGATACTTTTTTAACCTTATTTCTTCTCTACCTTTTTTGGCAAATTTGGTAATTTTCTGGTGACTCATAACTTGTAACTTCTGGACCGACATCAGTTTTCTTGTGCTGGGCTCAGATGTTTTTCCACAAGTATTTCAACTTGGCAAGAAATGTCCTGCAAATTGCAATAAATGTGTAGATTTAGAAAATCTTTTTTTTCTTTTTACTACACTAAGAGAAAATACCCATTTAATCGTTTTTATAGGATTCATAATCATAATTATGAATTTAAAAATTACGTTACAAATAATTTCTCTTTAAGCACTTTTTAATGGACAAAACTGTTATTCAGACTTTACTTTCATTTTTGCTAATTTTCAGGTAGTTTTCTTGATTTTTTCTTTACTACTTCAAAGCTATTTTTGCAGTTGCTCATTGCCTTTTTTTCATGTTTTTGAAAGATATTAAGCCAATTTACTCAGGTTTCAAATGGTTAAACTAATAGATTCCTTACATTTTTTCAGTCGCAGCTTTGGATTTCAAAGTATTAGACATTAGATATGAAAATCCTGCTCCGACTGAATCATAAACACTAAGTAAAACCATCGACTGACCTTCTCCAGACCCATGTTGTCCAGGTATAGTTTCTCCATGTAGCGGCCGAAGCTCTGGAAGGCGATGTCGGGGATGGTCCTCATTGGGTTCCTCCCTAGCGTGAGTTCCTCCACCACTCGCAGTTTGCTCATCGCCGCCAGCGGATAGGTGGACATCTTGTTCCTCTCCAGGTGGAGTATAGCGAGGTTCTCCACGTCGTCCAGAGAGCCCGGCTGCAGGGTCGTCAGCTCGTTCCCGCTCATGTGCAGCCAGCGCAGGTCTTTGGCGCCTGTAAAAGTCCCCGGCCGCAGCTCCCGCAGCTTGTTGTCGTTGAGCTGCAGGATGAAGAGGTTTATCATCGGGGAGAAGATGCCTTTGGCGAGGTCGCTGATCTGGTTCCCGTCTAGGTAGAGGTAGGTGAGCTCGGTGAGGTCCTCGAAGGCGCCGGGCTTGATGCTGCTGATCTCGTTGTTGGACAGGTAGAGGTAGATGAGCTTCTTCAGGCCCTTGAAGGCCTGGGAGCCGATCTCTCGGAGCTGACAGTGCTGCATGTGCAGAGAGATGAGTCCCTTGCTCTCGCTGAAGGCCCCCGTGGGAATGCTGCCCAGGTTGTTCCTCTGCAGGTTGAGCAGACGTGTGACCTCCGACACCCTCGGGATCTTCTTTAGCCCGACGCTGTCGCAGATGACGTGCTGCAGGTCGCCGTGGCAGTGGCACAGGCTCGGGCACTGGCTCGGGGCTCCCCGCACCGCGGGGCCCAGGACCAGGAGGCAGGTCCCCAGCAACAGCCAGCTCACACAGCGCATGCTGACGAGCTTGTAGATATCAGTTTGTCTGAGCAGAAAAAGAACAAGAATAAGAAAAATCCTTGAAAAGCCTCGGAGAGAAGCAGAGAAAAGGAGAGGTTGAACTTTGTGTTGAGAGAGAAACAGACGGAGAGAGAAGGAGTGAAAAGGTGAGCCACGGAGCGAAGGTGGGCGATGCACTTTGAGAGGAGGATGGCCGGTCAACAGAACACACAGCACTATTTATAACATTTACTTGAGGAAAAAAACGAGGAGGGCTTGCCAGGGTGTTAGAGTGAGAGGTTTGCAAGAGGAAGTCAAGTGTCTGTGAGAATTTAACCCTAAATGAGCAGAAGACGACACAGACGCTCTCATGCGCTCGCTGCTGGCTGCATTTTTTTTGCAGAAATGAGTGACTGACATTCTTCTGGATGCACTCTTGAAAATTTGTGGGAAAAACGACATGCTGCGTACAAGTTTTTGTTCACAGGTGAATGTTTAACGACGTGGCACGAGGTCAGGTTCGATCCGTGCACGCTCCCAGACGCCTATTGTTTTTCAGTCTGCGGTGGGAGGAAAAGGAGCCACTCCTGTGCAGCTTTTTTATAACCCCTAATAGTCTCCAGATGTCTTGCAACAAGTGAGATGCTGTTTCAAGTCATAACAATTGCAAAAAGATACTCACAAAGGAAAGTTTTAGATGCCACTTTACATTCCTGCGTGCTTTCTTACTTTTGAAATGGAGCGCGGCGTTATGTAATCGTCTTTTACAGTCAAACCTATGAGATGTTTTTTGGCTCTCAGGTTCCAACTGAAAGACATGGAGTCGTTTAAGTAATTTTTCAAAGTCTGTCACGGTGGGGAAAAGAAAAAGATGTGAGAACAAACTTTGTTTTTGGTGTTCGTTACACCTGCTTTTAATAAAGAGAGGGAGGTTTCGAAAAAGGTGGGGCAGGACTTTATTGACTGGCTCGGGTCAGTTTGGCTTCAGGTGGCTGCATTTATAAGATGGATGGACCCACCCAGGATAAGTGGAATCTAGAGTTTACTTAACAAATCTAACATTTTATTGGGAATATCGTCTCCTCCCTGATTTTCCAGGTGAAGTTTTTAGTTCGAAATTGCCCTGCAGGTCCTGTGGGTCCAACAGTCTGATTGAATCTGCACCTGTGAACTCAGAATCATTATATTTTATACGCCAATTTATGTCTTTTGTCAGATTTGATTTTTTTTTAATCAGGAAAATAACTTTATTTTACTTTTGAAACGTTGTGGAGGGCATGTAGAAAGTACCATAGTTGAGTCAGTATACTCAGTTCAAAAATAAACTGATCAGTGGATAAATGTTATCGACAATTGTTTTGATAATTTATTATTTGTTCAAGTATTTATAACAGTTGATGGTTCCAGCTTTACCAAAAAGAAGATTTTGCTGCTTTTTATGCCTCGTTGCTGTAGCTGTGGTTGGCAGCACCATGTTTTCCTCGTCCGTACGTCCACCTCATTTTCATGAATGCAATATCTCAAGAGCACCTTGAGAAAATGTCTTTACACAAATGGCACAAATGCATATTTCAGTTCCAGATTTCCTTTATTTTTCATCTTCAGTTACACACTTCCATACATAAATAAAACCAAAATTACGCACAACACAAGCATCAACTCACACTCAACAATGAACTGACTATATTTAGGCGGTCAGATGTCAAAAGTCGAGGTAACAGTATCTCATGAAGGCCATGAGGGATATTTTTCAAATTTGGCACAAATGTTCATTTGGGCTCTGTGATAAACTAATTAGAATTCAGTTGTCAAGGTTTAGATCAGTCTGACCTTCCATTGGTCTCATTCACATGAATGCAATTTCCCAGGAGACCCTTTTCTAATTTCTTCAGATTTGGCACAAACGTCCACTTGGACTCAAAGCTGAAATGAAAAGATTTTGGTGGATAAAGGTCAAAGTCACTGTGACCTTGTCTCATTTTTTGTGAGCAAGATATCACAATAGCACCTTAAGAGAATTTCTTCGAATGTGATATAAACACTTGAGTGGACTTAAGGATGATTAGATTTTGGTGGTCAAAGGTCAAGGTCACGCTGACCTTACGTTCGTCTCATTCCTGTGAATGTTATATCTCAAGAACACCTGAAGGGAAATTATTTTTGGCAAAAACGTAACATGTCATTACAGCTGAACTGATTCGAGTTTGGTGGTCCTAGGTCCAAAGGTCATCTGTCTTCTTGTGAACACAATATCTCAAGAATACATTGAGGGAGTTTCCCTAAATTTGACACAAACATCCATGTGGCCAAAGGTGACTGTGACCTCAAAAAATTGTTTGGGCCTTAACTCAAGAAGTTGTACGGTAATTATGACAAAATTTTACACAAATGTCTAACAGGATATAACGGTAAAGTACTGAGTTATTGTCTTCAACTAAGTATAAACTTATTTAATCCTATCCCTTTAAGTATTATTAATGATCAGTATTTTAAGAGTTTAGGAGGAAGAAGCAGGTTGAGGTGTAGCTTTGTGTGAACCTGTCCTACATCCTCCTCTCCGCTCACCACATGCCGTCTGTGTGATTGACAGGTCGGATACGGTACCACCGAGAACAGTCCGGTCACGTTCCTGGGCTCCCCGATGGACAACCTGGAGAGGAAGTCTGAGACCGCGGGCTTCATCATGGATCACCTGGAGGTACCTCAACATGCTCAGTCATCGACACATCATGCAAACATACATGATAACATGATCAGCTTATGTCACATAGACCCTGAATCATCACCATAACTGGGCTCAAAAAGAGGAACTAATGGTTTTGTATTTTTTCAACGAACCGTAACAGGAAGTTGATGTGGAGGTAGGGAGGAAATTAATATGATTGTAAGTGACAAAGATTTCATGGCATTATGTTTTCGGGTTATATAGAAATATTATATTATTATTATTATTTAAAAAAATGATAAAAAGAAAGTTTAATGCAAAAGTTGCATCAGGAAGAAAAACTTTTAATGTGTGGAAAATAATGAGTAAATATTTTGGAATCAGATAACTGTGATTCCACTGCAAGTTAAATGATATTAAATCGAATTATTCTACAATGATGAGTTCAGCCCTTTAACAGAATGATATGCTTTATTAAACAATTTTCATACCAAGTTATCATCTTTAATGGACTGCTTCACAGGCGAAAATCGTGGACCCTTCGACAGGAGAGCTGGTGCCTCTCGGGCAGTTGGGGGAGATTATGATCAGAGGCTACTGTGTGATGTTGGAGTACTGGAGAGACGAAGCCAAAACAAGAGAGTGCATCACCAAAGAAGGATGGTATAAAACTGGGTGAGTGAAAGGTTGTAGAAAAACATCAAATTTAATTCATAAATAAATATGTGCAAATGTTAAGTATTTTATGATTTGTTAAATTAGAGGCTTTACTTTTTCGAGTCAGTCAGTCAGAAACATCTAAATATCTACAACTGGTCTAAATAATGATTTACTTTGTGTTTCAGAGACATTGGCAGCATGGACGGGTACAGTTACTGCAAAATCGAGGGCAGAATTAAAGACATGATCATCAGAGGAGGAGAGAATATTTATCCCGCGGAGATCGAACAGTTCCTGCACACACACCCCAAAATTAAGGAGGCCCAGGTGAGCTGAGACACTCAGCGCTCAGAGAGCATGACATAAACATTTTACTTTGTTAAGGAGAATTAAAACATTTTTTGCACAGAGCCCCAATTTAAGTATTACGTGTAAAAGTCCATTCATTGATCTGATGAAGGTCTGCTGCTTACTTAACCACAACACTAAATTCATTTTCCATTTGAATACAGTTTTCCAAAGTGTTTTTTTTTATTTTATTTTATATAAGTTTTTTGTAATAAAAAAAAAAAGAAATAAAGATTTTCTAATCGCTCAAAAACGCTTTTTTCACTGTGGATATTTTTTTAATGGCAATTAATTTTATTTTTATTTTTTTTTAATAGGTTCTCCAAAAGATAAACAGTATGGAGTAATTCAACACAAGATGACTTATTGCAGTATTTGGTGAAGAACAAATAACATAGCAAACAAAACAAATTTTAGCAAATATACAGTAACTGTCAACCAAAGTAAAGTAAGACGAGTCAATTAAAAAAGAAAAGAAAAGAAAAAAGAAAGAGGCACAAAATTTAAACAAAATGCAAATAAAACATAAACGAGGCATCCCATTTATGTATTTATTAAGAAGGTTATGAATATTTTCTTTTTTTTTTTTTTACATTAATTAACCATTCAACAGATGCAGGTTTCCAATCAGGGTCAATTTTCCGTAATTTTTAAAATTATTTTAAATGAAGTTATTTCATTTGCTGAAGCAACCTCATTTAACTTTATTTTTTGCGATTTTGTACAACAGGTAAGACCATATGAAAGGCCCGAAGGAGATTAAATTTGAGTTTAACTCTTAAAAGTAAAAGCAAGATTTAATTACATCAGAATAGCTTAAAAACAATCACAGTAGTCTATTATAACGGACATATTTACCTTTCTGCTACCTGTAGGTCACAAACAAGACAATGGATGTTACAGTGAAGGGGGAGGCACGAATTTTAAGAACTGTTAACTAAGTTGTAGATCGAGATTATTATTAAAATAAGAGTATTTTTATATTTCTGGAGGTGTTTGCTATGTTTCTGTACACAGTAAGGGTTGCACTTTATTTCTCCTGCTGCAGAGAAACATGTTTTGTTTCTCGTCAGGTGGTCGGAGTTAAAGACGCACGTATGGGTGAGGAGGTTTGTGCCTGCATCAAACTGGTAGATGGAGAGGAATGCACGGCAGAGGAAATCAAAGCTCACTGCAAGGGACAGGTGAGGCCGCTTTTAATATTTCAGAATGACGTGGATTTCTTAAAAATAATTGATCTCCCTGTTGAACATGTTTAACTAACTCTGCTTTCTTTGGTCCTGTCAGATCGCTCACTTCAAGATCCCTCGCTATGTACTTTTTGTGACCAGCTATCCGCTGACCGTAACTGGGAAGGTAA
The DNA here is from genome assembly GCF_008729295.1 of Plectropomus leopardus. Lineage (NCBI taxonomy): Eukaryota > Metazoa > Chordata > Actinopteri > Perciformes > Serranidae > Plectropomus > Plectropomus leopardus. The sequence goes on from NC_056481.1 coordinate 3,329,668, forward strand.
GGGCTCGTTTTCCTGTAAACAACAGACAAACAAGGTTTATTTACCGCTTTTTAAGAAACACCCAGACATAGAAATAGTCTGTGATGAAAGAGGCAAAGACCAACACAAGAACATCAACTCCCCTCTGTTTCTTGTGTTTCTCTCACGGGATGCAGTTTAACATAATTTACTGTAAGAAAGGAAAGGGAGGGAAAGGGAGCTATTAGCTGGTCTGCACGCACACAGCGTCCTGTTAGGTGAACCCAGAAGGGCGGAGGACCTTGTCCCGAAGCAGCATATCAGATAAACCGGCCCCTCGATCTGAAACTCCTTAAGTTCATTTCACTTTATTTACAATCCGTTCAGCATGAACAGTGCTCTTCAGGGAGTCCTGGGTGTAAAAATAACACAGAGCGTCACAGTGAAGAGCCTGTGGATAGTTTTCCCTTATTACATGAGCCGACTCCAGATTCGTGACAGCGTGAGGCACCTCTGGGCACGCTATTTTATGTGGTTTTATGTGGTTTTCAGCAGTTTTTTGGTGATGTCATATTTTGCTAATTTTCGCCATACTATAGTACATTTTTGAAGTTTTTTTCAACATTATTATTATTATTATGGTGTTTTTGGCGTTTTTTTGCAACATTCTGTGCAATGGCGTGTCTCGGCATGCTATAGTATAAGGTTTTCAGCTGTTTTTGGGACATGCCGTTTTTTGACATTTTACGCCATACTATAGTATTGCATTTTGAGACATTTTTTGGACATGCAATATTATGTTATCTTTGTGCTGTTCTTGCAACATTCTAAGCAATGACATGTCTTGGCACACTGCTTTATAATGATATTTTTGCCCATATTTGTACTAATAACTAATAACTAATGTTATGGCCATAGTTTTTTTGCTCGCTACATGCTATCTCAATGTATTTTTTGGGACATGTCATTTTTACTATTTTTGCCTTTACTTTTTGGTCATTTTTTCGACATGCTATATTATGGTCTTTTTGGCCGTGTTTGCAACATCCAATGCTATGGCTGATTTTGGCATGCTATTTTATGCTGTTTTGAGGTGTTTTTAGGACATGTCATTTTTTGACATTTTTGCCATACTATAGCCTTGCTTTTTGGGTCATTTTTTTTGCGACATGTTAAATTATGGTGTTTTTGGTAGTTTTTTGCATGTTTTAATGCTATGGCGTGTTTTGGCACGCTATTTTATGCTGTTTTGAGGTGTTTTGAGGTGTTTTTAGGACATGTCATTTTTTGACATGTTTGCCATACTATAGCCTTGCTTTTTGGGTAGTTTTTGCGACATGCTATATTATGATGTTTTTGTCCGTTTTTGCACGTTTTAATGCTATGGTGGATTTTGCATGCTATTTTTTGTTTTTGGGTTTTTAGCTGTTTTTTTTGGGACATGTCATTTTTTGACATTTTTGCCATACTATAGCCTTGCTTTTTGGGTAGTTTTTTCAACATGCTATATTATGATGTTTTTGTCCGTTTTTGCACGTTTTTAATGCTACGGCGTGTTTTTGGCACGCTTTTTTATGCTGTTTTGAGGTGTTTTTAGCTGTTTTTAGGACATGTCATTTTTTGACATTTTTGCCATACTATAGCCTTGCTTTTTGGGTCATTTTTTCGACATGTTATATTATGATGTTTTAGTCCATTTTTGCATGTTTTTAATGCTATGGCGTGTTTTGGCATGCTGTTTTATGCTGTTTTGAGGTGTTTTTAGCTGTTTTTAGGACATGTCATTTTTTGACATTTTTGCCATTTTTGCCTTGCTTTTTTCGTCATTTTTTCACCATGCTATATTAAGGTGTGTTTGGCCATATTTTCAAGTTTTATTGCTATTTCAAGTGTCAGCACACTATTTTATGCTGTTTTTAGGTGATTTTGGCTGTTGTTTGGAAAGGTCAGTTTTTAGCCGTTTTTGCCACATCCTATGCTACAGCGTGTCTCTGGACACTACTCTATGCGTTTTTTATCTGTCATTGTCACATTATGACATTTTTTCCCACACAATAGTATGGCATTTTTGGTTGTTTTTTTCAACATGCTACGTTATAGTGTTTTTGGACAGTTTTGCAATTTCCTATACTCTGGCCTGTCTCTGCACTGTATTTTCCTTGGTTTATTTCTTTTTTTCGACATGATAAATTTTGACATTTTTGGCCTTTTTTTGACATTGTTTACAATGACATGTCTTCACAAACTATAATATGGCACCAATCAATCATATTTTATCACATTATCAAAAATGGTGTCAAAACGTCATACTTTAGCACATTTCCAAATGGTTAATTAAATCAAATCAAATCAAATCAAATATTATGATGACATAATATTTTTTTATGATTCATGAAAAGCAAATTTTGAAGTTATTTCTTTAACTCTTGATTAACGGTGTTCAATAACAACACATTTTCTGTATTTTCTTTTAGATCCAGAAAAACAAACTACGCGAGGAGGTCGAGAAGCAGCTCGGGGTAAAGGAGGGGAAATGAGAGACGTCCACGTTTGAAGAGAATTCAATAACTGTACGTTCTGTACCATAAATGTCAAGTTAGGCTGGCTGTTTTCTTCCTGTCAATAAATCCCATGAAAACATCAAAACCAAATAAAATGTTCCCACTAATGCGTATGCAATACTGTGTTGCATTAGTTTAAATGTTCCTTCATTTCCTTAAATACAGATGCTGAAGCTTATTTTGACTTTTGCACTGTTGCCATGATACAATAACAATGCTGTTTTAAACACCTTGCAGTGTACTTAGCACTGTAATAAAATATATTGCAGTTTATTATATTGTCAAATGGGAGGCTTGTCAAATATTTTTTTCAGAACTGGGTCACACAACGACTTTCAGTGTCTGTAATTTATATTTATTTAACTGCCAAATTTATGAGCGAACAGGCTGTCCTGCAATTTTGGAATGCATGGGGTTTTTTGTTGGGTTTTTTTTCTTTCCCTTTTTTATTTTTGGTACTTTTAAAGAAAAAAATTCAGATTTTTTTTCTTTAAAAAAATTAAGCCTTTTTTATTTTCAATGGGTATTTTAAAGAAAACCGCATACTTTCTTTAAAAAATGTTATCCTCTTTTTTTCCTTTAAAAGTTTTTGACAATTTAATTTTCTTCAAAAAAAATCACCAAAAATTATACAATTAATCACAGCCAGAAACTGAATGGAAATTATTGTTGATTTTTTTAAATTTCAGATTGTCCTTGTACACATCATATTACTATAAAAAATTCGATGACTTTTCAAAAACGTTTAGAGTATATTAAGTTTTTAAAGACTTTTCCATATTTTTAATGGTAAGAATGAACATAATGACCGCAGAGACCGCTGCCGTCTACGCCCCCCTTTTTGTTGTTTTGTGAAACTTGTGACTTAATTGTCTATATTTATGTTAATATAAAGGATCCATGGACACATGAAGACTGATTTTCTTTTTTTTTTTGTTATTTTTTTGTTGGTTTGGTTCTTTTTATGGGATTGACAGTAAGAAAGATATAAAATACCACCAGCTTCAAGCTCTCACACCCTCCTGTTAAATAAAAGAAATATGAACTCACAGTCGACTGGAGATCAGCGCAGAACTTATAGATGTTGAGCCGCTCTGTCCTCTGCACTTCTTTTTTCATCCTGTGAAGAAAAGCTATTAAAATATTTTTACATCAACTTGAAATAAACTTTGTACCACATTATTAAAACCAGGCGTGGGTGTTTCTCCTTTTACGGGAAGTATGAAGGTATTTTTATTGATTTCGGTGGCAGGTGCTCCCCTCTTAAGCCCCTGGAATGCCATTCAGAAACACACACACACACACACACACACACACACACACACTTACTGAAAAATGAGAATTTTGTGGCGTTTAAAATGACGAGTATCACAGACACACACACTCTCAAAGCTGTAAAGAATTTCCTCCCGAGTCTGACCTGGCTACATGTGCAGTCCGACCGACGCTGGGCTGCAGGATCGGATGTCGTCGCCCGTCTAGACCTGAAGGACTCGGCCCAGAAATAGCTCCTAAGAAAAGAAGAGAAGAAAATAAACAGCGCTCTTAAAAAGGAACCTCAACGTTTATTTTACTTTTTTTTTCTTTTTTTTTTTACATATTTTTGGAGGTTTGGATTTAATGTTTCAGGACATGGTATTTTTGCAAAGAGCGCCAAGTGCAAGAGTCAAACCAGTTGTGTTTAAGGTGCTCCAGCATCCGCAGAGTGTTTGAAATCACCTCAAAGCCAAAGGAATGTACATTTTTGGGGGGAAATGGGTACTGCTATTGATCCTAGCCTGTTTTTATAAGTTAGGGTTGGTAATTTCTCTCTGTGCGCCCTCTGGAAGTCAAAATTAGTGTTCACATGCTGCTTCTGTGATATAAGCAGTCACCTGGATTAACACTGTGAAACTTAAGCAAATTGGCTCGATTTCTTTAAAAAACAAACATAGAATTGGCAAGAAACTGGTAAAACATTACAAGAGAATGACCTCGGAAAGAGCAACAAAAAAAGGAAAAGAAAAAAAAACAAAAAAAAAGATGTTGGGATATAAGTAACAAAATCCAAAAAAAATTAAAAATCTATTTTTTGTTTAAAAAAAAAAAAAAAAAAAAGTAATCCCCCCCAAATAATTTTCAGATAATTTTATCACCTTTTATTTTTTAACATTTGGGGAAATGTAGACAGTAGACAATAAATCAAGACAGTTTTCTCAGGTTTTAGGGGGTTAAAAAAAAAGCATATCTAAATTTTACACAAAAAAAGGTGTGTAGCGCTTTTATGGAAAGACAGGAAACGAACCTAACACGCGGAAAAGTGCCGCCGGCGGGAATCGATCCCGCGACTGTAACGACGGCGACATGCGGACAGAACACACGGAGCGCGTGCGCTACCAATTGAGCTACGCGGCATCTCGTTAAAACAATTTTATCTAAATTTTGAAGCTTCATACTAGGAAAGTGATGCTATTTATGTCAAACAGAGCAAAAAGGGAGAGATACATAAATTTTACGCGACATTTGTTTCGTTTTTTCCTGCTTTTATTTTGTTTTCTCAGTATTTCGTCTGTTTGGGTGTAATTCTGATGTTTTTTTCTGTTACTCTGTATGCTTCAAATAAAGACTTTTTTTGTGGAGAGACCACAGCGACGAGAAGCAGCTCGCAAAAAAATCCTTTGAAGCCTCCAAGAAAAGTTTCTAAAATAGATGATCTAGATTACAAGAAGAGGAAAGATTAAAGGAATGTTTCACCCAAAAAAAAAGCACCTGTGTATCAATAAGTCATGCCATTATTCCATGAATTTTTGCAGAAAACTTTGTTTTTGTGCATGCAAAGAAAGTATCAGCATGGGAGGAACTTGTACTTTGTAAAACCTCAGGGAACTATTTTTATTTGCTCTTTTTTTATTTTTAAATTTTCACTTGATAAAAAAAGTTGCTGAAAATTTCAGTTTTGAATCAACATTTGCTGAAAGCATTTATTCAAAGTTTTGTTATGCAGTTTTCCAAATTGTAAATATTGACAGATTTTTTTTTTATTGTAAATGCATATCAGTTTCAAATATCTGTCTCATTAACTACTAAGAATTGTTATGGGCCCTGAAAAGCAGTAATGTATTAATAGCTCATGTGCACCATCATACAAAGGAGCTTTGTTTGTTTGCACATCTGACAATGCAGTAAAGATATTACAGTTACATTACTCAAAATTATCTCTACAGATATTATAAGTCAATAAATTCTCCAAAAAAGAAATAGTCACTGAGTCGAGGAAATTGACTTTCTTGTCTCTTTAATTCCCAAAAAACAAGTCATTTAAGTGACTCCAACATCAGAGCTCAACACTGCGGCTCATCACTGCGAAGCCTGACCTCGTGTGAATGAAACCTTAAAAATTCTCATTATAGCCAAAAATATAATAACAATTAGGAATATTCTCAGACAATAAAAACACCACGTTCAACGCCGTCAGCAGTTTGTAGTGATGCCCGATATTGGATTTATTTGCAGATATGCTAATATATAACAACTCATTAAGCCAATAACCGATACTGATATATCCATTAATTACCCTCCTAATTTTAGTGACTGTAGCGTACGGGTCAAATTAAAAAACCAGCCTGGACTGATGGTCAAATTTTATTTTTGGTGATGAACTTCATTCAACAAAGTGAAGAGCTAAATGGAAATTAAATAAACAGAAAGCAAAATGATACATTAATCTCTGCTCTAATGACACCTTAAATTAATAAAATCTACAAAAACTTTAAATTATGAGACAATTAGTTACAAATAAATTTAGCTCAAAGCTCTGAAACTCTCCTCGTTTGTCTTTTTTACTTTTATTTTCTCATTTGTATTAATCTTAACATGACAGTGTTTTTCTTCTAATAAATTTCCATCTTTTTCCTGCCCATCTACTACCTCTTCAAAATAAAAGCACTTCAGTGTAATAAGTAAATAAATAAATAAAAGCAAAAAAAAAAGTAAAAATGCTTTAACACTTTAACTGCTGAACACTGAGGTTATTACAGTGATCATATTATCATTCTCTTATTGTGATAGTCCACAGCTGATGGAGACATGAAATACAATGTAATACTCGTTCATTGTGCAAAATTAGAAAAATACTTCAATTTAGGATTGATGTTTTGAACATATTCACTGTGTGAATAAAAAAAGATGGCCTTTTCCGTTTTTTATTTTAACCCTTTGAAACCTAAGCAAATCAGTTTGGTTTCTTTAAAAAACATCAGAGGGCTGCGAGTGACTCAATAAGAAAGAAATTAAAAAGACGTTATCGTGCATCTCTCGCTGTTTGTGTCTCTTTCCTGCTTCAACATGAAAATACACCCGTGCACAAAACCAGCACCATGAAGAAATATTTTTCCCAGCTGTGACTTGATCACCCAAAATCAGTGCTGAACCTCACTGCTGCTCTTATGGTGGACAGAGTGAAACAGAGGAGTGAGGCTGCCCACACACTTTTAGAAAGTCATATCATTCTCTCATAGAGAGCAAACTTAAGCAGTTCTATCCAAAATAAGCCTCGCTGATGAATACCTCGGCTGTGAGTTAGTCTTTGGGCAGCGGGATGCCGACTGCAGTCTGCTGTCCCTGCATCTGCTGCTGCGCGCGGGACACCTGCTCCTCGCTGCAGCAGTCCTGCAGAAACACGGCGGCCAGGTTGCGCAGGCGGGGGCTCTCTGAGAGGGAGAAGCGCAGCATGCACTGCAGGATGGCCGTGTCCGTGATCTCAGAGCGCGACGAGGGCGTCGTGAGGTTCATGAGCGTGGTGATGGCAGACAGGACGGTCTCCTCCCTCGCGCTCGACAGACAGTTTGTGACCAGGCGGACCCCGCCGCTCTGCAGGATGATGTGTCGGCACTCGGGGTCCATGCTCAGGTTACACAGGCCGCCTGAGAGCATGACGCACACACAGGAGGTGATGAGTGGTTTTAAGGTAAGAAGTAAAGATGACCAAGTATCTTTACTTTGATACTTTATGTTTTCAAACGATGCAATCTAGGTTAATTATACATCTGACATCACTGAAAGCACCAAAACAATGAAACCAAAGCTGCCGCACTGTATGGAGATTTTTATTTAAAATTGTTTTTTATTATTATTTTGTTATTATTACTATTTTAAAAATGTATTTGAATAATACCATATGTTCTGAACCAGGGTGATCCCCCCCCAAATAATTTTCAGATAATTTGATCTTAAAACATTTAAGAACAGTTATAACAACCTGAATTACAATTAAGAAATATTATAAATGCGACAGAATGTGTTCAATTAATTTTTCTATACCATAACTGTGTGTAATCAATATAAATACAATTAAAAAATGATCCTATTGTATCCTTAAGATTTTTTTTTTTTCCTTCTTCTGTGGTATCAAAGAGGTATCAAGTTTTATTTTATTTTTTAAAAATCTTGTATTGTGCTAAAGTTTTAATTACTGATATCATGACAACATTAGTGAGAGACAGCATTGTCTCATGACTGGTGACACTCACCCATCCCAAACTCCACAAAGTTGTCGTTCTCCTCAGTGAGCATGTCGAGGAAGAGGTCGGTCACCTGCAGCTCCCTCAGATACTCCATGTTGTTTGGGTCGTATGCGAAGTTTGCCAGGTTAGCGAGCACCTGCTCCTTTGCCTCTGATGAAGAGATAGAAGTTACATAAGCATTTTAAAAATACCAACGACTGGAACAAATTCATTTAAATTGTTGGCTGATAAGAAACAAGGCAAATAATAAAATAATAAATAGTAAATAATAATAATAATAATAAATATAAAATAGGCAATAAAAAAATACATATAATTAGTATTTTCTCCTTTCATTAGCCAACACCGGTCCTAATCATAGATATCAAATATTTATAAATTTTTCAGAATTTCAACGCTTTACATACCAGGGTTTTGTCAAAATGCCACCATTTTTTTTTTTTAGATTTAAAAACACCACAAACATGTTAAAAAGCTGGTCATCAGGTGGAAAAAAGTAAAAATGACAAACTCCAAGGTACAAACCCAAAATGACACCAAGAAAATAACACAGTGCATATTTTTATGCTTTGATGGCTGTGGATCAAATATTGTAGTTTGAATGGGTTTCAATGGCACACTTTTTTGCATTAACAGTAGAAATGTAATAATTTTGTTTACACAGTGTATTTTAGACTTTTTGTTGGAACTGAGCTGGAAATTCAAAGACAAAAATACATAATATTGCCAAACAGTATGCATGAACACAGCAAAAATAATCAAAAGCATGAAGACTGAAAAGCGTAAAATGCACCAAACAGATCTGAAATGATGTTAGCATGTGATTAACGGGACAGAAGGTCTTAAAATATGAAACTAGCGGTTTGTTTGTTTTTCATGGATACATTGAAGACTCTTTGGTGTTGCCAGGTAACCTAAATATCACAGACAGCTGAATCATGATGATAAATAATGTAATAAGGTAAAGTAAATAAATAAATAAAGTGAGACTCACCTTCACTGTCGGTGTCCTGAAACTCGGTGACCAAAGTCTGTAAATATTCAAAGCGGTCGGATCCTTCAGAGGAGCCTTTTCTCCACATCTTTAGCTAAATTAGCTCAACATTGGCTCCGAAATCACACGGCTACATCGAACAAACAAAACTACGACGACACTAGTCGGCTTAAACTGATCCAGCCAAAGCATTAGCTTAAAATTAGCTCCGAAATCATACGGCTACATCACGCTAGCTAACGCGCTAGCTTAGCATTAGCAAACCGCGTTCTTCTCCCAAAACTAATAAAAACTTTAACAGATATAAAACAAACTAATGCACTAGCTTAACATCAACTACGTTGTGAACTCAAACGCAGTCGGTTAGATCGAGGAAACCACCGCAAACACACCAAACAAAAACGTCCGATCGATGGTCGGTCAAACCGCCGTTAACGGATCGAATAAACTTTTCAAACAGGCGCCACTTCCTGTTTTGATCCGTACTCCAAATGTGTCCGTGCACCACTTCCGCACACAAAGTTCCGCCTAATCATTATCCGTTTTAAATAACTTACATAACCTAAAACTATGTTGGACCACCTTAAAATATATTAAAACTTCACAAATATCCCAATGTGTGTGATTCAAACGTGTAGTTTATTTTTAAAATAATTCGCATAATTTAGTGGAATTAAAAGTGGGCACCGGAAGTCGTGCTACGTGCGGAACTGCTCGACCAGAAGGTGGTATGTAACGAGCGGTTAGCTTTAAAGGTCACTAAAAACAAATGTAGGTTATTTTTATGTTTATTTTTCGGCTTGTAGCTGATTTTAGGGAAATTTAGCTACAATGAAGCAACACCAGCTGTCCGCTGCAAAGCGTCTGACGAAGCCAGTTTTATTTGGGACACTAATTGTCGGTTTGGCCGCAGCTTTCTTTAACAGGTAAGTTCAGAGTCACTGCATGCTTTTAGTTTTTGTTGCATAATATTAAAACACCTGGGAACCCAAATCACCCACAAACTTTCTATATATATATAATTTGGGGTTTTATCTGCACAATGAAAAGCATAAAAAAGGAATTCATGTTGAAGTCATTGTAGAGCAGCATAAACCTAAACAGAATTAAAGCAGCACCAGCGAAAATATCCTGACCCAAAACACTAGATCCTACTCCTTATTATGTATACCCAACTTTCTTTTTTTTTTTTTTCCAATTTTCTACTCATTTTTTAAACAGTATTTATTTTATTTCTGTGATTTTTTTTTTTTGGGCGGGGGGGCATTTACTGTCATATTAAATTTGTTTAATATTTATGTATTATGTTTTTTTTTGTGAATTTTATTTTCTGTTTTTCCCCCCTGAAATGCGTCTGTGATAAACTGTATTTGTAAAACTCTGAATACGAATAAAAAGACCTTGAGCAAAAAATAATAATAATAATAAATTTAAATGTATAAAACTAGTACCTAGTTTACTTTCTGACCTATTTGTTGTAGCTTAGGTACATGCGTATATTTTTAGACGTCAAAATTTTAAAGGGACTCTCTGTACTTTAGAGTAAATGCCATTATTTATCAATATTATAATAACACCTCCTCCTCCTCCTCCTCCTCTTCCTTCCTGCAGGCACAGGTTCTTTGAGGACGTGGAGGATCTCAGGGCTCAGGAGCGAGCTCGCAACAACGCCAGGAGGGTGGAGATTTTGGAGAGGAGGATGAGGCAGATAGAAGAGGTGGCAGAGAAGAAGAGAGGAGGAGGAAGCAGCTCCAATGAAGCTTGAACTGTTACTGCTGTACTGCTCTGTTGTCTCTCAATACTACAGATGTGGACAATAAATCCTGCTGCACACAACCTGAAGACATCTGGACAGGAGACACCTGGACAGGAGACATCTGGACAGGAGACATCCGTCTGTCCTGCAAGAAGTCAAACTGCTTGTGTTTTGATAAATGAAGCATCAGTGGACAGATTTGTGATAACTCACATTCACAAGAAATGTAATTTTGTGTCTGTTTTGAGACATGATGAATATTAATAATTAAATGATAAAAGTGCTAAAATCAGCTCCTTTTTCTTGCAGTTACACTTTTGCCCACCAGAGGGGAGCGTACATTCAAATTCAAACTGGTGGTTTTGCAACTTTTAGCTCCTTAACTGGAAATCAGAAAGATTTTAAATTTCTTTCTGCTCATTTTAAAATGCACACTGTAGATTTATATTTTATTTTCTCATGTTATCATTATTCTGTTTCTACTCGACTCCGTGTAGCATAAAAAACATGCAGAAACTTGCTCGAATCGTCTGATTCAAGTCTGTATTAAATTATTTAAGTTTTCAAATTAATCTGCAATGACTCTGGTAGTAGTAAAAATGAAAGCTAATAAGTTTTTGTTATTAAATACACAATTCAAGACTTCTAATTGATTTTCACTTCATAGAGGAACAAATTAAAACTGACAGCGCTCTGAAACAGAAGGAAAATAATCTGAATCACTCCAGCAGTGGGGCAAGAAATTTGCAATTAACAGAAAAAAAAACTGTCAATAACCACATTAATAACTGATTAAATCTTTTGAGTCATTTATGAAATAAAAACCCAAATATTTTCTGCTTCAAACATCTGAAATGTTTGGATTTACAGCTTTTGTTTGTCATTATAACCTAAATATTTAAGAGTTATAGTCTGTAAAAACAAGCAATCCGACAATGTCATATTGGGATCATAGAGCTTGTTTTGTTTCACTTCTGACATTTTGGAGACTAAAAAAATATTATTCTTATTATTGTTTTAAAGACAGATAAAAGTGAAAAAAGTCTATATTATTTCTCAGAGTTCGAGGTGACGTCTTCAAGTTGCTCGTTTTGTCCAACAAACAAACTAAAAGGAATGAAATTTATGACGATATAAAAAAGCAAATATTCACATTGGAGAAGCTGTGATCAGAGAATGACATGATTTTGCGTGAAAAAAATAACTGAAATAATTAATCAATTACTATAATAGTTAAATCACTGCATACTCTAACTGAAAGTAAGTTAACTGCAGCCTTAATTTCCTCCACGATAAAGAACTGATTAAAAAATTACAGGCGTAACAAATGGAGAATAATTACACCCTTTATTAAAACATGCCGTAAAAGAAATCTGAAATAAATTAAACCCACAAACTATAACAAACAGGCAATATTGCACTTAAAATGACGAAGAATAAAAAGTGAGTTCACACAAAGTCAAAGTGCTTCACTTGTCGAGTGTCGTGTGACAAATCAAAGCTTTTAGAAACAGGATGAAACACTCTGACCACAGAACACGAGGATGCTGGTTAACTGGTCCCAAAAACGCCGACAGCTTCGCTTCTACGGCCGTCTATAAATAAACGATCAATATGACCAATACTGTACACATGTCACATCGTTCAGAGGGTAGATGGCGTGTTTGACTCACTACGATGACACAAAGACGCCCCTTCTCTTAAAAACCGGGGTCACGCGAGATAATAGCAAAAAGTTTAAAATCACAAGACACTAGAGATCATTTTTAACCCTTTAAAACCTGAGCAAGTTGGTTTGATTTCTTCCAAAAACATGGGGAGAAGACAATGAGCAACTTAACAAAACATGGCCCAAAAATTAGCAATAAAGTAGTAAAAATTTAAAAGGAAATTATCTTTAAAGAAAAGCAAAAAAGAATATGACCCCAAAACAGCAAAAAATAAGTAAAAAGTTCAATGAAAACTATCTGAAAATAAGCAAAAAAAAGAAAGAACATGACCTAAAAAAATTAATTAATTAAAAAATAAAAAACAAAACAAAACAACAAGAACTAGAGAATAAGTAGTATATTTTTTTGCAAATGAGGGATGGTCATTGTTTTTTCCCCCATCAGGTTGCAAAGGGTTAAACAGCTTGTGAAAGGCGCCTAAACGCAGCACAAGGAGACTGATGTAAATCCAGGTTTCAAAGGGTTAAAACATCAACCTGTCAGGCTCACAATTTGGACATTTTGAAACATAAATATTTGATGGAGACCATGTGGCACATCATCCAGGACATCTGCACACGTGCCAAGTTAAATTATTTTCCATTAATACTCTTAAAAAGTGGATGTGAGTGCACCTTAACTGAAGTTATTGCTCGTTAAAATAGTGGAAAAATAATAATAATAATAATTGCATAATATTTCCATTTTAGATTTTCTGGTGCACACATTTTAAAAATCAGCGTGAGATCTTTTAGAAATCTTAAAATGTGTCAGGAGAGGATCATCTTTGTACGAGTCAGTGAGCAAACAGCATTTACAGCAACACATGACGTATACAGACAGGGACCCATGAATACAGTGCAGCGGGTCACAGCGACAGAGCGCCCGGGGTAACAGTACATCAATAAAGTTTTACAGTATTTGTCTGAGGCCTTTTTTTCTCCTTTAGATGGGTGTGTTTACCGTCACACAGCGAGGGGCACTAAGCCGGGGGAGGAGGCAGCGGGAGGGGCGGTGATGGCGTTCAGGGCGCCAGGTTTTAATCCGTTCACCGTCCTGCTGGAAAAAAAAAGTTATATTAAACAGGGAGAATATAGCTGAAATGTATACATGAATGAACCCTTTACCAGCCGTTCTCATGTTAATGTAAAGTATTGTCTGAAGTTTTTTATTATTAATTTATTGTTATTTCTTTTATTAGTATTGGATTAAGTTACGCATCATTTAATAGAAAGCTGCAATGATGTAACAAGTGGTATGGAAGCCCATTCCTACCAGAAAAAAAAAAAAAAAAATTAATAATAATGGTAAGTCTAAATTCTGCCGTAAATGTTAAACTCCAAAGATGAAGCAGAATCAAGGACCAATTTTAATTTCTTTTTTTTTTTAATGTTTACAAACAAATCTACGTTGTACCTTAAAGGGGAGGCACTGGAGGTGAAAACTGCTTATTTATTTTATTTAATTTTTTTTTTTGGTTTTGTTTACAGTAACATGTACTTCCAATTTAAATATTTAAAATATTTACAGAAACACTTTTCATAAGTTAAACAACCTTCAACAAAACACAAAGACAACAGGACTAACAACCTGACACAAACAAAGCACACACACACACACACACACACACACACACTTTAATAAATCCTTTAACATTGTCATGAAGGTCAACTTCTCCAGAGAGAGTTTTTTTTTTTTTTTTTTTTTTGCTCAATTTTGAGGTTTCACGCTTTTTTTGTTTGCATAACATTTCTTATTTCAGACTAAATAGACAAAACAAAACTTATCAACAATGATCCAAATATTATCAAATTACTCTAGTTTTCATTTTCTTGGCATATTTGGGCTTCCATAGCTGAAAGTAAAAAACGGCTCAAATTATCAGATAAAATCTTCACTGTCACCATTTAATACTGCAGATATGAGACAGAGATGACGCACTTTCACACAAAGTTATGCACCTGTTCCTAAAATTGGAACGTGAACGCAGAAAGTGGAAAGGATGATGCAAAGTTGGCCTGACCGACTGGTTAAACTGGTGTGTTTTGTGGGTCACAGTCCAACTATGACTGGTATTGTTTGTTTGGGTGAGACCTGAGTCATGAGTCTGGAATGAGGCACGAATGAAGGACGAAAAACTCCGATATGTTTCTGTATCACACATACATGACTTCATTTAATTAATTCTTATCAAGATTTGTTTGTACGATTTTATCAAGATTATCTGATGCACCAAACTGCTAAATGCATTAGTGTAAAATAAAGATTTTTTTTAACCTTTTAAAACCTAAGCAGCTTGGTTTGATTTCTTGCGAAAGCATGGGAAAAGGCACTGAGCAACTTAATAACACATGTTCCAAAAATTTGCAAGAAATTAGTAAAAATAAGATAATTAAAAAGAAAAGAAAAATAAATTACCCCAAAAAATGCTAGAAATTGAAAAGTATAAATATTTTGCTGGAACATACATTTAATCATAGAATAAGAAAAGAACTATTAAGAAAGATTTCTAACTTTTTTCCTATTTTTTTAATTTTATTTTCCCCTATTAAAAAAATATGTAAATTTCTTCTCAGCTTTTACTAATTTTTTCTGTGTTTCTAAAAGAAATCAAAATAAAATTTGTCAGGTTTCAGAGGTTTAAATGTTTGTGAAGGGCACCTGAATGCAGCACAGGAAAATGGGTGTTGTTCCAGATGTTAAAGGGTTAAAAAATAGTCAAAAGTTGACAACTTTTGACACTTGATTTCTTTATTTTTTAAAGCATATTTTTGGGGGCTTTTTGACTTTATTTGACTTTTGACACATTTGGTCTGAATTCAAACACACTCAGCTCTGTTCTCATCATTTTCTCTTCTATTACAGGAAGCGAGACAAAACTGGACCTGCCCGAAGGTGAACGGTGTTCGTAACAAAACGTCCTGCTCTGAAACCACAAGGACAATGACCTTGTGTGTGTGTGTGTGTTTGTGTGTGTGTGTGCATTAAATATGCAGCCTCTGCCTCTCTAACAGAAACGCACCGTCACAGCGCCAGGCTCTGCTCTCACCACCAGCCCGATACAACAATTCACTGCTGTCAACACCAGCAGAGTGATGCAGCACAAAACACAATAAAACTGACAATTAAAGCATGAATCTGGTGATATTCTACAATTTTCTTTTTTCAAACCTGATGTATCTTCTTCCTCTTTGCCATATCGCTCCATTTTTTGTCCAAAAACTATTAAAAACACTTGAGTGAGTCACACTGTTGCACTGGCTGACATGTTTCTTCATTACCATGAACACACACACGGTAGTTTATTTTGTCTCCAAACACACACCGTCCTGCTGCCACGAATACTCACAAGAGCACCAAATGTGGATTAATCCACCGCTAAAAATAGTCCCCAGCAAAAGCACAAATTTCTCCTGTTTGTTTGATTGAAAACTACATTGAGCTGCTCTGAAATATTTGCAGACTCTTATTAAACTTTAATGTTTGTGACTCATTTTTACAGATTTACATCTTCAGTTAGTTATTGAACTTTATTGACTATTTATTTATATTTTTTGTCTCTTTTACTGGATGGTATATCATTTTATTATTTTTAACATTTTTATCTATTATCGTATTTTGTGCTGTTATAATTTCATTTTCCTTTTGTCTGTTATTTAGAGAATTATATCCATGTATCATTATTATTTATTTTTATCTTTTGCTCTATAGGGTTTTGCCTGCCTCTGGTGTTTCCTCACTTACGGCAGCGTTTCCTCAGTTTTAATGAGAATTCTTATTTTATTTCTTTAAGTAACAACAAAGTCAGTTGAGTTAGTGCTGCGGTGATATACAGGTTTTCAGGTATACAATGGGAAGAACATTGATGGTTATCTTACCATTAAGATTTGCTTTTCGACGGTAATGCTAAAAAAATGTGACTGGAAGGAAAATCTAACTTTTATTTATTTATTTTTGAAAGGGATAATTAAAAAAAGTAAGTCCTCTAAAAAAGTAAAATACAATGTAATAAAACATTTGAACTGTAATAAAACATTTTAATTGTAATAAAACAACATATTCCTATAAAAGTCACTGTACCTTGCAATAATAACAGCATATTACTGTACAACTGTATTTTATGTGACAATTATTGCACTGCGAAAAGCTCACACCGTTGCAACCAAATTTTCAGCAGGAACGAATGTGTTTCAGGAGAAGTTGGAAAGTTTGGACACAGACTAACACTGTTGATTTTGGTCTTTTTATGGGATTTGTGGATTTTTTTTTTGACAGTTTAATTTTTGTCATCAAATTTCTCTTTCTGATAAACTTCACTCCTAAGATGAAAAGCAAAAACACAAAAACAAAGATGCTATGTTTGTTTTAAAATCCCCTTTGTGACTATAATTAATGGTTAGATTTAACCCCCAAAAAACAACTCACACCAGAAGGAAAGAGATCTATAAGTCAGCTAAGCGTTAAAAGACAGCAGAGAAACACCTGCAGCATCACACCACTAAAACCACCATCACCATCAAACAGTTAGTGGCGGCGCTGCGATTAACCCGCAGTCAGTTATTTTTTATGAGCTCTACAGGAGAAGGAATTGTTAAAATCAGCAGCAGCATGCACGAACGCGCCCCGACACTCAGATTACAGGAGGAGCTGCGATTACCCAGAATCAATGACGGGAAGGTGACCATCTCTGTCCTGCTGGGAACAAACGCGCACACACACACACACACACACACACACACACACACACACACACACACACACACACACACACACACACACACACACAATTGACCTTTTACCAGAACTGGAAGATCTTTTACTGAAAACAGGATTCACACACATTTTTACCAGGAATGTCGGGACTTTTCCGCGACTCTGAGACAAACTTTTGAGACCATATATTCTCTGAATCGACCATCGATACTCCTTATCAGTTATTTTTATTACCATATAATATGTTTAAAATATATATTACTTAAAAAAAGCATTGAATTCATAACAAGGCTGAAGCTGAATATTTAAATCGAACTCAGGGACTGTTCATTATTTATGAGAGAGAAGGGGGGGAGGTGAAGATTTTTCAAAGAAAAAAAAGGCAAATTTTAGTTTTTCTTTAAAACTTTTTGGGGGATTTTAAGAGTAATTATTTTGGCTTTTTTTGGTGATTTTTTATTGTGATTTTTATTTTTTAAAAACTAATATATTTTTTGTGAATTTTGAAGTAAAATAATTTCCAGGGTTTTTTTTCTTTAAAAATGTTTTGGCTTCTTACCTCACCATTTTTGGCAATGTCTTTGGCTTTAAAAATGTTTTGCAATTTCAAAGAGAAAAAACTTTTTTTTTTTTGTTTTGCCATTTTTTTCTTTAAATCTTTTATTTTTTTCATTTAAGACTTTTTTCCTTTACAGTTTTTGGTGATTTAGAAGAGGTTTTTTTTTTTTAATGACACATCGTTGGATTTTCAATTTTCAACATTATATATTAAACAGGTTTGTGAAATATATTTCCATGATTTGTTTAAAACTTTCAGGGTGTATTTAGTTTTCAAGCACATTTCCAGGCCTGGATATTGTTCTTTGCAAATTCCATTTTTAAAGGTTTTTCATGACTGTATGAACAATGGTAAACATACAAATACCACACTGTGAAAATACTCCTCTACACGTAAAACTCCTGCATTCAAAACAGGAACATGAGCAGCAGTAATTAAAGTTTTCAGACAAATATGGTGTCAAAAGCAATATTTCCCTCTGTTGTGTAATATGGGTATAACGCTGCATAAAATGGAAATACTTGAGTAAAATTTAAGGTACTTGTGCTTAAATTAAGTACAATACTTGAGTAAATATCTGCAGTTAAATTTCATTACTCTGTTTTATTAGAAACACACCTCAGAAATCCCGTAAACACACCTGACAGGAATCAGACTGACACGTTCTTGTCATTAATGGAAAACGTTTCACTCACGCTTTGTCGAAATACGACGTGTGGAGAGCGACTGCGAGTAGTTTGCCGTGTTTGCGTTGAGCGCGTTGCTGTTGTCGAGAGCGTACGCCTTCCTCGCTTTCTGGTCCTTGGCAAAGTTCCTGCAGGCGGCGAGCTTCGACTCCAGAGCCTGTGGAGGAAACAAAAACAAAAACTAAAAGTGAAGGAGAGACGGGGATTTTCTGCATCAAGCTTTTGATGTCGTGGAGGAAAAAGGGAAAGTCCTGAAACCTGAAAGGAGTGACTCACCCCGACTTTCCGCAGTAAATCGCTGACGATGTTGAGAGCCGATATTCTGGCGGAGGGAGTCAGCGGAGAGTTGCTGCCAAAACCGTTTGATAGAACTGCACATGTGACAGTAAAAAAAGAGAGTTTATATTTCATCAAATATGCATCTGTGTATGAATTCACGCCATCATTCACTCATTTACTACACCCTTTAATAAACAGAAGTTTGCTCTATAATGAGCAGTAAATAACATCTCATTGACAGGTCTAGTGTCAATAAATGTGATGTTTAAATATCTTTAAAATGTGACACATTAAAATTAAATTATAGACAATAAATACAATATAATTTTAAACAGTGTATAGAGGCACAGCCTGTCAGTGAATATGTACAAAAAAATACAGTTAAAAACTCTACAAACACTCTACTCCTAACAGGAACATCAAAAAGTACATAAACAAGCACATTTAAGGTTCAATTTTACTTTTTTTTTTTTTTAACTATATTTGAAAAATACCTTGCACATTCACATGGTTTTGAAGCTTGTTTATGACATGACCTCACTGATACGCAGAATTTAAAATGAGACAAAAATCTAAATAACTTGGATGCCTGCACTGTTTCTGAGACTCTCAAATGTAAAAAGACATAAATCTGCTAGAGTGTAACGTCTTGATGTGATTTACCAAAATCCAAAGAAGGATCTAAAATTATACCTAAATATTTAATAAAGATGTGTGTTTTTTTCCACGATTTACATAAATGTTTGGATAAATATTTGGCTTATATTCATGGGTAAAATGAATTGTTACTGTTTTCTCAAAAACTCAAAGTAAGACATGAATAATTTAAAGTGGAGAAAACGTGCATTCATCCATGCGTAGGGTTAAATTCCAGGCACTCAAGTGAATTATTAAACCTGCAATAAGTGATTGTTTTTGGTTACTTCGAAAACTGCTGTAAAAACAATATAGACATATTTTATATGGTTTATACGGCAAAAAGCTGCCCAGTTTCTGATCTAGCAGTTACAGAGTAACCTCATCATTCATTAAAAGTCTTTTTGTTTGTGTTGTTAATTTAATATTCACTCTTTTCTCTCTGGTTTTGGTCTCCTCCACCTCCTGAGGGAAATATTTGTCTCTTTAGCTGCTAAATGCTCCACTGTGTTCACCAGTTAGTCTCTAACCGAGTCTGTCTGCAGCTGAGCAGGTGGTGCACAGTGGCTTTTAAAGATCTTTATCTTATCTTTATCTGTGGACGAAAACTACTGAAACATCTGAAAGAAGGAGGGGGAAGAAAAGAAATGTAACGACTGGAAAAGATTTATACAAAATCTTGTTCAATGATTTATATTTTGTACTCACTTTAAGAGAAGTTGTATTTAAAGGACGAACGGTCTTGGACATTTAAGAAAAGATCAGTCCGTAACTGTCCATAGATTTCCTTTTCCATTATTATCATTATTATTAATATTATCTTTTTTTATTGTTATTTTAATTATTTATTTTTATTTTTACCCTTTTTTTTTGCTGCTCTGTATGTGTACCACTAAAAATATTATGGGATCTGTGACATGTATAGCTCCTGTATGCATACACTGAATGTTTATTGAGAAATACCAAATAAAAAGTAAAAAAAAAAAAAAAAAAAGACATTTTATTCTTAATCCTCTAATTATGTGCCTGACACTTTTTTTTTCGACAATCTGCAGATGGTAGGGTGCACATTTTTCTGTTGTCTGAGAGCATCAGAAGTGCTCCTGTTTCTTCATCAGATGCAAAAAAACAAACATTGATGCATTTAAAAAAAAGAAAGCAGCAGAAAGCAGGATGTTTTCATGAGAATTGCTCAGATCTTCCTGTCTCTACTTGCAAAATGAGAGAAATTAAAAACGCCCTTGAGGGAAAAAGAGGCTGCAGCTACCTGTTGTGTTGGCAAAGGCGTTGTCCAGACCTTTGCTCAGTGGTGTAGCAGGCAGAGAGAGGGAGGCCTGCACCGCAGAGTCCATCTTCACATTGTCCTGTGTGGGCGAGCTCGGAGCGGACATCCTGCTTACATCTGACTGCCTCTCTCGTACGGCCAGCTCCTGCCGCAAGTCTGCAAATAAACAAGTGCAGGAACATGCTGTAGCTCTCAAAAGATCAGCCGAGGACACAAACCAAAAGACAAAGCTGTGGGAAAGCCGATATTTCAAATTGTTCTGTGGGGAGAGCTGTATGTTAATGAGCGAGTGATTGACAGAGCGTCTCATTAGTTAACTCTCGTCAATAATCACCTCTGGCTTCATCCTTTAATCTCTGCACAGAGACCAGCAGCGACTCCTTCTCATCCAGCTCGCTCTCCAGGAAGGCGTTCCTCTCGATGGCTTGGTTCAGACGCTGCTCGAAGTTCTCCAGAGACACGATGGTAGCTCTGAGCAGCAAATTTTAAAAAAGGAAGCAACATTGAAACGAACATTTCATTAATCAAACGCCCTCCGAGGGGTTGCCCTTTGTCCGTCCTGTCTACCTATTAATGATTATTCAAGTGCGAATAAGGGATCAATCTCTGCAGCATTGATTTTAATCCAATTCAAGACAGAAATCGATTGAATTTGACCCATTTGCTAATTATAACAAGGACAAATTGTATCACTGGCAAATTTCCATATAGATTAACCCTTAGGGACTGGTTGGTGCATTTTACACACTTTTCATTCTTCTTTTTTTTAATGATTTTCCCTGTGTTCATGCATATGGCATTCATTTTGGCAAGACTGTGTATGTTTGTTTAATCTTGGAATTTCCAGCTCAGCTCCTAAAATAAGTCTGAAATACACCGTGGAAACTAAATTGTTACATTCATACTGTTAAGTGCAACAAAATGCTCCATTGAAACCCATTCAAACTGCAATTTTTGTTCCCACAGCCATCAAAGAAGAAAAACATGACTTGTGTTATTTCTGGGTGTCATTCTGGGCCTTTGTCACAAAAATGTTCCTGCAAATCACTGACGTATCCCAGGCTGTGATAATAACAATAACAACAACAACAACAACAACAACAACAACAACAACAACAACAATAATAATAATAATAATAATACAATCTATTTTGCATGAAGTCTATTGAAAAAAAAAAAAATTGTTTTTTCCATCTAAAAACATAGTGGCATATAGACAAAAACCTGGCATTTAAAGGGTTAAAATTCTGAAAATTAAGGAATATTTGATATATATGATTAGAACTAATGACTATAAAAATAAACTCTGTGAAATTAGAAAATCATTTAATGTATAATATTTTTGGTAACTACTTTGGTCACAGTATCGTTTATCCTGTATTATCCTTATAATAGAAAAAGGATTTTATTTATTGACACATAAAAAGGGGCT
Source organism: Plectropomus leopardus (assembly GCF_008729295.1). Lineage (NCBI taxonomy): Eukaryota > Metazoa > Chordata > Actinopteri > Perciformes > Serranidae > Plectropomus > Plectropomus leopardus. The sequence goes on from NC_056481.1 coordinate 3,351,737, forward strand.
TTATGTAGCTTTTTTTCTTCAGTTTTGGTCTAAATTGTTATCAGTCACTGGTGTTTAAAATCCTGTCTGAAGTGGTTGTTTGTCTGTTTGTTTTATTGTTTGTCTCAATGATCAAGTATGTTTAATTCCACTTTTAATCCATTAAAAAAATAACAAGGGACAAGGACTAATAAGCAAATAAACTATGGCTTTACGTCATATTTAAATAGCATTTTCTTTAACACATTTAACATACATTCCCTGTCAAATAAATGAATAAAGCAACAAAAAACTAAAATCAAAATGAATATTGTCTATACTGTATTCTCCTTTTTACAAAAAAAAACCCAATCGTATTTAGTGACTCATAAAAATGAGTATTTTATTTTTGTGTGCATTGACGGACCTTTTGGCTCTCTCCAAGTCATCGTTGGACTGTTCGAGCTCTCGGACGTATTTGTGGAGCTGCTCCTTGATGCTGCGAGTTTGTCCGAGGTCGTCCTCCAGCACGGAGATCTGCTTGTAGCTCTGAGCGTACTGCTGCTCGAACCTCTCCTGAACAAGACGAGGAAGAAGAGCAAAGTGGCGAGACAGGACAGACAGCATTATTGATCACACGTGTTTAATGTAGGACACGTTGGGGAAAGGAGCTTTGTGTCATGATTTAAATGCTCCACCACCTACATGTTTGCATGTATTTTTCAGAGCTTCCCCTCGTTTCCCTCTGCACGGTTAGGCAGCGGATGTGAAGTTTGACCTATATTTGCACGACACAATCAGTTCAATAAGTACCAGCGGGCCCGTCTGTGCGTCTGACCTATATCTGCTGCTGCTGCTGTGTCTGACTCTCAGCTGCAGCCACAGATCCGTCCTTTAACTCCCAACTCAGCACATCCCAGTGCAACATAAAAAATAACATATATGGTATGATATGATGTTTGTATGGGAGCTTTGAGGAGCAAAACATAATATTGGAAAAAAATGTGTTAAATCAGAAAAAACAGCCAGACTTAAAAACAAAACATCATCTGTTTGTCCTGTTTTCTTGTTTTGTGAAATGAAATCTTATCAGAAATGTGTCTTTCTATTGTGTTTTCTAAAATGTCATTGCATTTTTATCATGAGTGTTTTCTAAAATGTTAAAATTATATATTTTCTCAAAGGCTAAAATGTCACATTTTTTTAGATGTGCTTTTCTCTAAAGTATTATTATCTTATTTATTTTGTTAAATTTCTTTTTTTTTTTAAATGGCTTAATTTGTTGTGATTTCTAAAATATTGTGAGAGGTCATTTCATTTCTATAAGGTTAATGTTTTCTGAAATGTGTTTTCTAAAATTTTTAAATGATTTTTTTTCTTTTTCTAAAAAGGCTAAAATGGCACAACTATTGTGTTTTCTTATTTGTTGATTTTTGCTAAATGTTTTTCCAAAATGTCAATTTTAAAATGCTATCTTATCAGAATTGTGATTGTTTTTGATTGCATTTTAAAATTTCAGTGTTTCCCAGAATGTTGCTATATTTTCATAAATGTTTTCTTTTTCTAAATGTTAGCAATTTCTAAAAAGTTGTCATGTTTTTATTTCTAAAGTTTTCTGTATTTTGCGAAATATTTCTTTTAAAATATTGCTCTTCCAAAATGCGTTTTCTGTTTGTTTTATCAATTGTTGTTTTCTGAAATGCTGTCATGTTTTGTGCCTCAAGGCTACCATACATTTGTACAGAAAACTATCAACAATTCTTGACAGTATCTGATGAGCACACATTTTACTACATGAAAACAGAAAACCTTATTTAAGTATTTAAAAAAAAAACCAAAAAAAAAAAAAAAACCCTGACTTTTCCAAAAGATCATCTTTTTATGAAATATGTTTCCGTACTATGGACTCTGTGGCTGAAACTATGTAACTGAGCCAAAAATATTTCATTATAAAGATCAAAAACATTTTCCTCTCACTATTATCAAAAATTACCATTATTATGTTTTCTACCACAAACAAAGCAAATTATTCACTCAGTGTGTGGAATCTGAAACCTGACAGACACTTTGGCACAAACATCTGATGCCTGCTGGAAACACGGACACATAAACGGACCTCCCGCCTTTCTGTAATTATGGGGTGAGAATGAGACTGAGAGACGCAACCTGATGCATTATGCATGAGAGTCACACGGATCGGCTGCATCAGCCTGCAGACAGCTCAGAAAAGAGCGGTCTCAATATTAGAAAAGAGAGTAACATCAGCACCTTCTTGAGCTGAGACTACCATTTAGACTGCACATAGATTCACAGACTTTATCAACTCGGGGATTATAATCCTCAAAGACGCCTCAAACAAACAGAAACCCATAATTGTTGATCATGGGATGGACTTTTAGGCAACACTTTCTGTCGACCACATCTATAATGCATTATGGGGGCATTCATAGTGAATTATTATGCATTCATAATACTTTATGACTATACTTATAAACACATAATTCTTAATGCATTATATCAACAGTCATAAAGCATTAAAGATGTGAATATAATGAATTCTAAGGATCAAGAGTCTTATGGCTCAAGGCGTTCCTCAAGGCTCCATACTCGGCCCCCTCTTCTTCATCATCTACATCCTCCCCCTCGGTCAGATACTCCGCCACATGTTTTATGTCTGTTGATATAGTGCATCAGCAAGCATTATGTGTGTTTATGAGTGTAGTCATAACGAATTATCAATACATTATAATTCACTATGTCTTCATAGAAAGTGTTACCAAATTTTACTTTAAGTCTCTATGGGTGGGATCTGAATATTTCCCATGACCTCTGACGTATGAGCAGAAAGACAAAGCTGCAGGAGCTCAAAAGAAAATAAAAAAGTGGTGAGTGCATCTCGGGGAGCAGCAGCTGTTACAGTGTGACTTCACTTCTCCCTGGAGACACTGCACTCAAGGACGAGCGGTGATATAAGATAAAAAAAACATCAAATATTCATGCAAAGGATACATACACATGGAGACATGCTGTACTCACTGGGTTCAGAGCATACAGTACAGTGAGGCACTTTTTAAAATCATCTTTAGAAGCAAAAAGGGATTGACAAACGGATTAATCATCTAATCCTTTTAGCAAACATTACCCGCTGGGTGCCCGCTGTAATAGTCTATTTGCCAGCGTATAGAGTCTTATTGTGGACATGGAAATGTTGAGTACCCCAAAGTTTTATGTTATAAATGTATAGTATGGGTCCTGAGCATTAAGAATTCTAACTTGCATATGTTGGGCAATTTGCATAATTGCATATATAGACAGCACTTCAGCAACTACTTGGCTAAATTGGACATTCTCTTGATGTTTTTTGAGGATCCTTATAATTAACAATTATTATCATTATTACTTTTATTAAAGTGAGGAGATTGTAAAAGTAGATTTCACAAAAAATATACTCGAATTAAAAAATGTTGTGCCTAGTGTTGGTTAACATAATTTAATATTTCCCACTAACTCTAATCTGCATAAAAACGTCTCACTCTCACTTATAATTCTTAATGGATGCAAAATATAAATATAAATCATATCTGCATTTATAAAGCACTGAGAGCCCAGTAATATTTGGAACATGTAAAACTATATATTTTTCGTCATAACATCAGATTTTCTTGAGCCTCAGATCAGATTCAAGCATCAATAGTCTGAGACACAGATCACTTTCTATATCTTCCTCCCGCAGTTACCTTGAGTGTTTCGACCTCATTCTTGAGTCTGTGGTTCTCCGTCTGCAGGTCCTTCATGCGGTTCTCAGCTTGGCCCAGCTGAGCCTCCAGCTCGGCCTCCAGCTCCCTGCTCCCCTCCTGAAACTCCAGCAGCTCCTCCCGAGCCTCCTCGCAGCTGAGGGGAGGCAGACAGAGAAGGAGAAGCCATTAGAAAACGAGGCGAGACAGAAAGAGGTCGGCGTGCAAGCCGGGGTAGACACAGCAGGTGGCTGCATTCATCAGCATGAACCCCAGTTTAATTTATTTTTGTCTTTGTTTTATCTTCTCTGGTCACTGGAGCTCCCAGTTACTGTTCCAAAAACTTTAAAGCCAATATTCACTATTTCTGTCCCCTGTGGATGGTTTAGACAATTTCTGTTACTGTTTCTGTTCAGTTGTGAAAATACATTTACTTTAGTACTGTACTTATGTACAATTTTAGCACGTGTATTGCTACTTTATACTTCTACTCCACCACAATTCAGAAGGAAATACCACGCTTTTCCTAATTCATTTCATGACTTTAAATACTGGTTAAAATGCAGCTTCAGAAAAAAAGTATTGTGACAAAGCCTGATATATCTTCTCTCCGTGCTGCCACAAATTCTCACGAGGATGTGGATTAATTCAACACTGAAAGTAGTCCTCTACAAATACACCATTTCCTATTGTTTGAATAATGTTTGCTAAAAACTAGTCTTAAACCAACTGTTTAAGAAATTGATGAGGGAAAAAACCCACAACAACATGAATTATTTTCAATATACTACATGCAAAGTATTTTTGTATTATCACAGCCTGGGGTGTGTTAACGATTTGCAGCAACATTGATTGTGACGGTGTACATAGCAGCATGTATTTTCTCCATATGCCAAATATGGTAAAAATGGCATCATCAGGTAGAAAACAGTAAAACTTGCAAATTTCAGGTCAAAAGCCCAGAATGACACCCAGAAATAATACAATGCTAAAATTGCAGTTTGAATGGGTTTCAGTGGTGCATATTTTGAACTTAACAGTAAGAATATAACAATTTTGTTTACACAGTGTATTTTAGACTTATTGTAGGAGCTGAGCTGGAAAATTCAACATTGAATAAAAATACAAAATCTTGCCAAAATGTATCCCATATGCATGAACACAGCCAAAATTATATATATATATATATAAAAAAAAGAAAAATTGCGTAAAATGCATCAAACAGTTCCTAAGGGTTAGAAAAAATATTAGCTGCATAAAAAAATAAATCTTATAATCAATAAATAGAATTCAGAATAACAAAAATGTAGAATATCTCCAAAATTATCCTTTTGAGTTTTGGATAAGTGGATATTTTGACCTACTGGTGATGACAGATGAAAAGTCAGCAGCTTGCTGCAGTCATTCGGATTTAAAATCACTAGACCCTGCATGCATAAAATTTTACAGCATTTACTCTAGACTCAAGAACATGTACAACAAAAAGAAACAGATGGACTGAACAACATTTCTGTGCATTCAGCATGTCGGCTCTCTCTCGGTAAAACCGTACAGGACGTGATCACTGAGCAGCTTCACCACAAAGTGCCGCTTACATAAGTGTCTGTGGATCGGACCATGAATGACCACAAATGGACACACAGACAGACCGCACCGTCTAAAAATGGCAGCCATCATGTGAGTGAAAAGAGCCGGAGGTGGCACAGAGCCAGAAAATCCATTTACAATCGCTGGTGTTCGTCGCACTGAGGAAACACTCAGCCTCCTTCTGGTTCCACTTTGGAAAAGATCCGGCTGGGACTAATTTGCAGACAGGTGCTTCCTCTTCGCAGTTATTTTTCTCTTTATTCAAAGTACTCAATTAAGCAGAAACATATTTCATGATTTAAGAAACGATTATTTCTGCTTATTTAACACAACTTTGCACAATTTGAGGACTTTTCTCAGGAATGTTGCAGTACATAAATGCACAAGCCTTTTTTTAAGCTGATTTAATTAAAAATTCATTAATTATATAAAATATATTAATTAATGAAAAAGTGTGCATATTAAACTCAACCAACACCAGGGAAGGCAGTCTGCAAACATACAAAGAAAGTGTCAGCATAGGAGGAACTTTTGCTTTTTAAAACCTCAGGGAGCTATTTTTATTTATTCATTTTTTATTTTTTATTTAAATTTTCACTTGACTTTATAAAAAAAAGGTTTCTGGGAACTTGCTCTATATGATTTAGAAAATTTCAGTTTTGATTAAACAAAGGTATTTAAACAAAATGTTGTGCTGGGGTTTGTTATATTAAAAACAGAAATATTTTCTTTTTTTTTCTGCAAATGCATCTCAGTTTCAAATATGGGTTGTCAGCCTTATTACGTACTAAAAATCGGTATTGGCCCTAAAAAAACTATGTCAGTCAACCCTTAAAAAAGTACTGAATGAATTTAAACAATGAACAAATTATCTATCTTTTTTTCTATCTATGGAGAGGAGAAAACTCTTGTTGTAAATCACTCTGTATGTCAAACACAAACAGGACGGACGCAGCCTCGACGCTGAAGGACGCTCTTTGTCTGCAGACTCTTATATAACGGGGTGTGGGTCTGACTTTGTTTTCCTTCGAGCGTGTTGAGATTTCAATCAGTTCTTATTTAAGTGACGTGCCGTCAGATAAGATTTCAGCTAATTTTAGCCGCCTTCATATCATTAACATGTTGCGCAATCACTACAGCAGAAGCAGCAGCCGCTCCGTGACATAAAATCATTCAAAAGACGGCAGGACAAAGACACATCAGAGCCTCTAATGTCTAATGTGAAACCTGAGCTGGGAGAGGTTTCCACTGCAGCTTCACTGCTCATCCCACACATCAAACTCTTCCAAAGCAGTCACCGGATCTGCCAGCGCTGGCTTCTGATTCAAAGACTAATAATGGACGACTGAAACCTGATGACGAGATAGCAGATCAGACATTCCTGAGGTGATGCGCTCTGCCGCGGCGAGCCCTCGTTCCCACGGACACAAAGAGACAGCGGTGTTAGGATCAGAGCGCCTCATCTGCACAAATCTGTGATTCAAATGAGCAAATTAACTGACTTTTAACACGCTATCTGGCCATAAGTATGTGGACACCCAAACATGATTGGTAAACAAAAACTCTGATCTTGTACTTAAGTAAAAGTAGTAATACCTCTGCTGTGGTTTGCTTTCTTTGTAAACAAATGTGTTTTTGAAATAATTTAATACTGCGCAAGAGTGAGTCAATCACCAACTGCTGTGTCAAAAAAACTCCAAAATCCCTCAAACCTTACTATTAATAAAGTACATTTGGTTATAGTTCTTATTGGCATTATTAATAAGAAGTCCAAAATAATAGTTTAGTGTATTTTATGAGACAAATATCACTGACTGGCTATCATTTTATCTTAAGGGATGGTACTCCAGGAGGTAATTTAATGTAAATTTAATCACATTATTAACATAATTATTCACATACAGACAACTTTATTTACCCCAGAAGGGCAATTCGGTTACCAGTCACATAAATTGTATATTATTATTATTATTATTATTATTATTATTATTATTATTATTATTATTATTATTTATTATCATTATAAACAAACTCTATCAAAGGAGGTCATGTTTTCATTTTGGTTTGTTTGTTTGTCAGCAGGATAACAGAAAAACTACAGGCATAAATGTGGCCACAGGCCTATATTGGCCAAAGAGGAGCTCATTAAATTTTGGGACGGATACGAATCACAGGGCAGACACACAAGTAATTTTTCACTTTCGTTAACATTGTGAAATTTGTCAAACAAAATTTGGCAACAAATATACAATTTTTTTGTTGGTTTAGCCCTTTGATTAAGAGTTGCTGACAAAAAGAAAACACGATACGATACGATACGATACGATACGATACGATACGATACGATACGATAAGAGCGTGTCACAAAGACAATGAGCAATACGCACATTATGAGTTTGTTTACGTACCCTTTCTTGTACTTGAGGGACAAAGCCTTCCAGAAGTCAATTTCCTCATCTTTTGAGGAGAATTTTGGTATCATATCTGTTTCCATGGCCAACAAATCTGGAGAGGAAAGAATAACAGAAACAAGAGTGAGTACAACCAGATAAAAGGACTTTGAATCCATTGAGACAAGCTGATGAGCAAACTCACTTTCTCTCTTTAGGTCTCAGTCATTTTTGAAATATTCTGAAATCTGTCTTCATCCATAAAAAGGCAGCAAGAGCCGAATCAGTGATTTAAACCACAGCTGGGAATTAATCATTAAAGTGCTCCCTGCAGACTCCCAGAAACCCAGAGGAGACGCTGCTCCTCAAAGAGAACCACACACTCCTCAGATAAACATCAGAGCATCGCTGTTTCTTTTTAGAGTTTGTACAAAATAACTGCTCCTAAAGACAAAACCGCATTTTCCATTTGATTAATGCATTTAAATACATCTTAATCTGGGGACGGCCAGAGTTCAACATCCTCGCCACAGCAGCCGCGGGTTTGACTCCAGCCAACCATTTCCTTTACACTCTTTGTATTTTTTAATTATCTATTTTTATTTTTTATTTTACATTTATATTTGAATATTCCATTGTATTTTTTTATTTTACATTTATTTTTTTAGGACACTATGAGGGTTGCAGGACATTGATTGAATGTTTCATTTCATTTTAAATCAGCTAGTGAATGAACTAAGAACCAGGTACATATTGATATTTACACTTGTATTTAAAAATATTTATTTTTTTTTTTTTTTTCAAACATATTAACCAGTACACATCTATAACTTTATTAAAAATGCAGAAAACTAGCCTCATTTTTGGAAATCTTTTACATTCAACAGAGCAGCTGCAGGAGTATTTTTTTAAAGTTTTTTTACAGGTTTGATCAGCCTACATACTAAAACTCAGCGGTAACTTTGTGGCCATGCGCCTCATTCACCACACTGACTCATCATCAGAGTGAAAACTGGAACTAAATCCCTGAACACCAAACTAGTTGTTAGCAGCAGATGGAAACGCGACCAAACGCCTGAATGAGAAACTAGTGCGCTGAAGAGAAGATTTGTCATGTTTTGGTTCGAATATTAAAACGCTCCCTCTGACCTAAATAGGACGCAGACATACAGAGAAGTTTATGACCCAAACAACGTCGGACAAAGTGTTTTTTTGTCCTTTTGTCGCGTCTTTTAACCCTGTTTACTTTCATTTGCTTTCCATTTTGTGTCTGCATTGTGTTTTTATTCATCCTTTATTAAACCAGAGGAACCACTGAGATAAAATATCTCCTCTGCCAGGGAGTCTTTGTCAGGAAAAAACTAAAGATTAAACACTTCAAATACAAGTACAGACACATGAAAATACAACAATGACACAAACATACTGGAATTAATGTGAAATTAATGGAAAACAAAACTTAGGCAAAGTAACGTTTCACCTGTAAACACAACATACAGTTATTTATTCATTACTGCATGTATGTAAGTAATATACAAATACCTAAAAATTCTACTTGATGTTTGTTTGTTTGTTTGTTTTGCTAATATGAACAGAGAGTGTATCTTCTCATCATAAATAGACACAAAGTGTCTTGTGGGCAGAAATAAATAAAGAATAAATATAAGTAAATATATATATATTTACTCAACTAATGTAAGAAAGTAAAGTATTAATACCTCAAAATTCTATTTTTTTTTTTTGCTACTTTGAACAGAAATTGCATCTTCTTGGCAAAAAAGTAAATACATAATTAATAGATTATCCTTAATAAGCACCAAAGTGTCTTGTTGGCAAAAATAAATTTAAAAAAATAGGCAAATTTCCTTATTATTGACAAAAAAAAACATTCCCTTTAAGCAGAAATGCAAGTTGCAGAAAACACTAAAATACACTATATGTTGCATTTGTGCATGTCCAAAAAGCACTTAAAATTATTAAAAAGCAGGAATACCTTTGCCCAAGGAAAAAAAGAACAAGGTCAACGGGAGCTTGTGTTGTGTCAGGTGTCACAGTAATCACCGCTGACCTGTAGCATCATTACAAACCCTCACAGCCACTCAGGGACAAACAAAAAACTAATTTAACGGCTCAGTCAGACAGAAATCTCAATAACCATAAAGAAAGCTTGTCTGCTCTGCTGTACGTCGCCCTGAAAAAAATCTCATTCTGTGATCCTCTGAATTATTCAGCTTCACATTACAGTCAACCAGCAGCCTTGAGGGGAAACTCAAATGTTATTACAGTGGAGGGAAATGCAACATTTTCAGAGTATTAAAAAGTGGGCCTGGTGTGCTTCTTAAATTAAAAAAACGCACTAAATATTCATAAAACGTAACATTTTACCTTCGTGTACATTGCACGAGCTCGATGTTAGCTTTAGAGTTGCAGCGGTTACTGGTTTCAAGGCACATTGTGATATGAAAATGATCATAGCGTGTACATTTGTTTATCTGCAGTACTGAAAATATGCAAATGGTCGGAAAATCTCACTTTTATTTTAGTTATTATCATCCAGTGGGAAAAGAGTAATGAATAGAAGCTACTGTAATGTGGTTCAGTCATATAGGAGAACACATTTTTACTCTTTATCGTTCACACTTTTTGCATTTGCACTTTATATTTTTATGCACATCTATACAAAATTAATGCATTTGGATAGGTTACTCCTGTTACTGTATTTTGTAATGTTTTAATTTTTTTCACCTCTTTTACTGCACAGAAAGGCTGAAACTGAGAGGAAAACTTAAGGAACTACGAAATGTAGCAGGCAGAAAATTTCAAATGAAGAGCTATCAAAGATATTTTTCTACAATTTAAAAATTATTTTTTCATGCTTAAAAAATTAAACGTGTAGTTTAACAACTGTTGTTAGCTATTTTTATTCATTATTATATATAGATTGGTTCATTAGTCTTATATTCTGATTTTTTTGGGGGGTCGTGTCTTCTTAAAGTGCTCAATGCCTTCCCCCCATTGTTTTTGCAAGAAATGTCAATTATTTTAAGTTTTTTTGCAACTGATAATAATAATAATTCTGTAATACCGTGATATCGCGATATTTTTTGAGATATTGTCATTGGCTACCATCTAAGTCTCATACCTTTGCAACCCTTGTTGGCCTGTGAATTTATACCAAAAATACATATATTCTATTATATGAAATTACATTTATGCGTAGTTTAAGGAAGCTTTTGAATGTGTTTTTACCAGACTACACTATTAAATCCGTTTTTTTAGACAAACTGATGACCCTGTTGAGCACCGACCATATGTTAGCTAAACCAGGTGACACATTTAAACATGTTTAACCGAAATAACATATATAAAATAAATACACTGAAGATGCATGACATGTGTGTTTAATTCTAACATAAAAAGGAATAAAAGATGACACTGAGATTATCGTCTGAGAGCACAAACATCAAGCTGAGCTCAGCTGTCAAAACTGGGTGTGCAAACAAGCCGCGAACCGAACAAACGAGCAGAAAATTACCGACGACATTTGGTCCCAGGGGTTGAATTTTACTGGTTTTGAACCAAAGATAAAATAAGATAAATTATGCTGTACTTCGTACCTGAACATCGCCCCAAAAAGAGATGTTTATCAGTCCATGATGCCCTCTGATGTGAGCAGCTGAGGCCGACCGTCTCCTCTGATGTCTGCCGCTGCGCTCAGCGGGGTATTTAAAGGAGAGTACACCCTAAAGCAGAATATTATCTCTGCTTAAATGTGCGGCCGAGGTTCAGTCAATGAGTCAAATATTCAAATTTTGTAATCTGATTTCCAATTTGGGAAAACAGGTGTAGATACTGACGGTAAAAAATCGTTAAATACCATGGTGAAAACAAACATATTTTAAGGTGGATTTCCGCTCCACTCACTTGCTCTGTTGCGTCCACGAGCTTCACTGCTGCACACAAACTGCGCATAGCGACGCAAAATAACACAGTTAACTTTAAATTAGCAACATCTGCTGGTCAACGACTGCAAATACGTTTGGTATTATAGAGTTTTTAGATGTTGCTGAGGCAATTTTACAAAAAATCCACTTATTTATAAAACTTAAAAATATAAATAGAACACTATAAATAAAATAAAAGACAAAAACGAAAAAAAGTTGGACAATATTTTAAAAAGGTCTCATAGTGAATCAAAATGTTGAGTTAATAAGAAAAAAATACTCAATTTAAAAAAAAAGTCAAAGTTATGGGATGAAAGCTTTTAACTTCCAAATTAAAAAAATATGGTGAAGGAAGTCGTAATCATTGGAGAAAAGCTCAACATTCCCCTACAAATCAAAATGATAAAAAGCCAGTTATATTTAATAAAAAAGTCCTAGTAATTATTTATGAAATCAGAAATGTGACTATAACATGTCCCTGGTAGCCAATTTTTTTTTTTTTACCTACAATTAAAAATTCTAATATTTTAAAATTTAAATATTTTTTTTTACTTCAAAATACAAATTGATGAGAGAACATTATGATAAAGCAAGTCAAAATTTTTATCATAATAAAAAGGCTAAGTTATTAGATACATATTTTTTTAACCTACAAATTAAAATTATGTCATAGCAAGTTGTTTTTTTTATTTTTCTTTCCTTTTTTTAATTTTAAATTATAAATCCAAATTGTAAGAGAAATCCATATCCATCCAAATGATGAGATAAAAAGTCCAAATTATTACTTATAAGTCAAAATTATCATAATGCAAATAAAACAAAAAGTAAAAAGTAAAAGTTATATGTAGGCTATGAGATCACTTAAAAACCAAAATTATGAGTCAGTGTAAAACCAGAATTAACTTAAAAATTAATTAATTAATTAAATATATTAGATAAATAAATATTTTAACGTTAAGAAGTCAGAATGATGAGGTTAAAAGTTTAAATTATGATATTTAAAAAAATAAAAGTTAAATAAAAGAAAAGGACCCAGCTGCGTCTTACGCGTGACGTCAAACGCGTCTTGACATGACGTGTTACCATGGTAACCACAAAGCGGAGACCTCCTTAAACAAATGAAAGTTAGCCAAACTGAGCCACCATGACTTCTTCCCAAAAAACCAGGAGCTTTTCTTGGGGAAACAGAGACCCGGAGGAGGCAGAAGTGACCATGTTTGATGTGTTTCACGGGGAGATGAGAGAGGTTTGTGTCCCGAGACTTTTATTTTGGAGCTAATTAAGCTAAAGTTAGCTATAGCTCACAGTAACGGTGTCAGTTATCCGAGTTTCCCCCAAAACCAAGAGAAATACTAAAGAAATAAGGCCCCCAAAATTCCTCAGCAATCACTGAAGGAGGCAAAATGATCACAACAAATTATTATTTTATCAAATATCGTGACAGAGTACCTAAATATATCCCAATTATTTTTTACAATAATGCTAAGTACAGTTAGCTTAGCATAAACATGTCAGTAAACTTGGTTAAAAATAATTTATTACATATATATATTTTTTTAAAAAAGCACATAAATATTAGCATCAAATATTTCATTTAATGTTTGTTATTTTACAACAATACACATTTATTATTATTGTTATTATTATTACTGGATAATAATGATGCATTAATGTGTGCATTAATTAAAAAAAACTATTTAATCTGGATTTTAATTTGGAGTAACATCACCATCTTAATTTTAAGTTTTTATCATCAGTTTATACCATATTTTCGCCCTGCTGTTTATATTTATTCAATTTAATTTTACTGATTGATTTCAATTTTATACTTGCAACTATTTTTTCTTTCTTTATTTTTTTTTTTGCTCTTTGGTAATAGTGCCCCAACGTGGGAAGAGACTTCCCGACTCCATATTTCAATTGCAGTTCCTCTCAAATACAACTTAGATTTACAAAGAGATTTAAAACAACCACAAAAATGAGTAATGACAGCAAAAAGATGCAAGTAGCTACAAAAAAGATGCAAAAGACACAAAAAACTCACCTCAAAATGACAATAGAGAGACACAAAACAACCAACAATAGACAATAAATTACCAAATGGCATTGAATTCTTTATTTCAAGACTATTTTTACAGACTAAATCAAAAGATAAATAGCCCTTTCCCCTTGAATCCAGTCTTATAATCAGAACGGACCAACAAAAAGACAGTAAACAATTTATATCAGCAGCTTCAGACAGTTTATGGTCTGTGTCCTCTGACATCCCCACACGTACACCTCCCTCTCCTATTGGCCATCATTACCTGAAGCACAAGGCTTTCCCGGCCTGTGATTGGCTCGTGTCTTTATATCTGTAATTGCATCAGCAGGGTTCGTTTTATAGCATCTGGGGAACAATAGGTTTCTAGGATATCAGCTTTTATAAACACAGAGAGCAGCTAAAGCTCCACTCACTCAGCGCTCCAGTCCACAAAGTGAGATGGAGGAAATGAAAGCAGAGGAGAAGAAAGAGGATGAAACTGGGACCAGTTTGTTTCACCAGCTGATGGCACAGAGGGAGGATGTGGAAGAAGATATGGTTTGTATGCAACTGCAGATGAGAGGAAATGAAGGGAAAGTTTTGTTAAACCTTTGAAATATGGAGCGACATCACTTCTCATGATCTGCTTTCAGAATTGGTAAATTTAGAAAATGATTTTTTAAAAGCTAGGGTAAAAACTGTATTTATAATCATTTCAAATTTTTAATTATGTTAAAGTTTTTTTGTTTTTTTTTGTTCTTTTTGTTCTTTATTTATTATTATTATTACTTTACTTTATTTTATTTGTTTATACTAATTTCCAGGTATTTTTATTTTTTTTCACAATTTTTTTTCAGTAATTTCTTGCTATTTTTTGGGCCTTGTTTTTCATTGCTCATTGCCTCCTTACCGTGTTTTTAAGAGAAATCAAGCCAATTTGCTGAGATGTGAAAATGTTAATGAAATCATTGTTTCTTTTTTTTTTTAATCCTTAAATCCAAGATAAAGAAATGCAATATAATATGTGAAACAGCTAATTATACACTGGAATATAACCTTATAATTTAAATTCGCATGTAATAATGATGTCTTTGCTCGACAAAGCACTCTGCAGGACTTTCTGTTATCACTCTGCAGGTTTTCTAATTTCTCTATTGTCTCGTCCACAGAGGATCGTGCTACAGAGGCTGATAGTGATTGCCCGGCTCCCCCGCGATCGTGCTGACAGGACAGAACCAGGAGGTCAGCCAGCAGTAACCTTACAGCTGCAAACGGCTCAACGCCTGATAATTAGGCAGCCACTGACAAGACCCCTTCGTTCTAATCAGTGAACTAATCGCCTCGCACCAGTTTAACCCTGATGTCCTTCAGGGGGAATAAACGCTGATGATAATCTCATTGATGTTGCAAATTTATAGATCTGCAGCAGAGATGCTCAACTCGCTTTGTTTTGGGACCAATTTTACAGAATGAAATGTGGCTCTTTACATGTTTCTAGGATTGAAGGATGTTTCTCAGATTTTAGGACATTTAGGATTTCAGGATATTTGTCAGATTTTAGCAGATTTCTAGGATTTGGGGAAATTTCTGGATTTTAGGACATTTTTAGGACATCACAACATTTCTAGGATTTTCTCGGCACCCTGTTGGGGGCCAGATTTGGCCCTCGGGATGTAAGTAGAGTACCACTGATCTACAGTTTGCTAACAGTACAATAGATTTCTGGGAAAATACACAGAAACATGCATTTCCAACTCTAAAAATCACAAAAAAGTGCTGCAGTTAGTGTAAGGCTCTCATTTGAGTGTTTTTATAGCTTTCACACCTCTTTATGTGAGTCTGCAGGGCTGCCTTGTAAGAGTTTTTGTGTGGCTGCCGCTTGAGGAATTCTTCTACAAAAATCCCACAATAAAAGCCCCAGGAAAGGCTGAAACCACTGACAACAGAGCTGAGCTTTCATGTTGTTAGGCTCCTCCGCTCCTCAGTTGTCTGCAACATACTGAAACACTGCTGTGGTTTTTTTGTGTCTCCACACAGCTCATTATGAAAAACTCAACTTTCAGCTCAACAAACAGTACATATGGGATCAAATGACGGGGCTGCTGTTAATCTATCCGTCCTGTCTGCTGCATGTCATTGAAGTAAGTTTCACTGTTGGTAAAGGAGGCTGTTTGATGTGATATCGAGCTGTTAAAGTTTTCTATGCTGCTCTCTTCCAGTCTTCCAGGGAGGTTCTGGTTTCTGTTTTGAAAGATCTTAAAGACATGCAACAACAGCCAGACGGGTAATGATGCTCTCCTGTTCTACATATCAATACCAAACACAGCATATGATGCACTTTTGGGATATAACGAAAAGCGTAGGGCTGTTCAGTACTCCTTAACATTTATTTTATTTAAAGACTACAAAAATAATGCTATTTCTCACTAACAAAACCCCCATATATTCTATATAATCATGTTCCATTGAGCGAAATATTATTGTAACTTCTGTCTGTGTTTTTGAAAGAAATCAAAGTTTTCAAAGGGTTAAAAACATAATGGTTAAGTGGCAATTGAATTTTACTCGTGTGCTTATGTCTATATTTATCTATGTATCTTTTTAAAAATTTGATTATATTTGTTCATAGCTTGATTTAAATTATTGGTCAAGAATTATCGCTGTTAACTTACTTTATTTTCAATTTTTAATTTTTTTTACATGTATAATTGTGTCCATGTTCATCCTCATGGGGTCACTGTAGAACAGAGAAAGGTCTAAAGATACTTCACATTCAGCCCGTTACTGTTACACTGTACATAAAACCATACACATTAATTTATTTCCCTTTTTTAGCGCCTTGCTGGAAGCTCCCAAGGTTGTGTTCATGGCACATAACCCTCAGAGCCGGCTGTTTCAACAGTGGAGCTACAAGGTTTGTTTTTATCTTCAGGTTGCATTAAAAAGAGGAAAACACACACGGGTGACGAATTTAAGTGTCTCAGTGAGGTGTTATAATACCACGAGGCTTCAGAAGCCTTCATTAAAGTTCTCCAGGCATTTATTCAGGTTTTGCCTCTAACTGTCGCCCGTGTGTGCCTTATTATGAATTATAAATTGTATGCATATTGTTTGATGTCGTTGACTGAAGGTGCTGGATGCAGATGAGGAGGTGAGGGACTCTGGGGTTAAGAGACTGGAGGAGGAGGAGGAGAGCACAGAGAGTCTGGTTTGCACGGTCCTGTCAGCGCTGCAGAAACTGGGTGAGCACCTCGAGACATCTAAAAAGGTATTGATTGATAGATATTTATAACAATTTTTTTTGTTTTTTAACCATAGAAAAGTAAGTTTATGAGTAAGATTTTCTGTAAATTCGCTCTCTAAGGCTGCTCCTGGGTCAGTGCTGGATGAGAGTCCGGAGCTGATCGTCTCTCAGGAGGTTCTCCTAAAACTTTTGACCCGAGACGAGCTCCAGACTCCACAACAACACCTACAGATGTACAACTCATCATTAAGCACCACCATGGACTTTGGTAAGAGGCGTGTGAGGACACAGAAAGCAGTTAACCCTTTGAAACCTCAGCAAATTGGCCTCCTTTCTTTTAAAAAACAGAAGAAGGCAATGAGCAATTATAGAAGTGACCCAAAAATTAGCAACGTTACAAGAAAATTACCTAAATTAGCAACAAAAAGAGAGGAGAAAAAAACAAACAAGGAAAAAAATTACATGTAAAGTGCTTTAAAAAATAGTTAATAATAATAACAATAAAAAAAAATTGTCAATTAATATATGTGGGAATACTGATGACCAGAAAATTAGTGAAGAAAGGAAGAAAGAAAGTTTAAAAAACGAGAAATAAAAAAAGGGAAATTACCCGGAAAAAGTCTACAGTGACTCGGTTTTGCCAAAACAAAAAAAACTTTAACGGTACTTGCCTAATTGACGCGCCGTCCTCCGTGTGGCGGATCGTCCCCGCAGTCAAACTCAAGCGTGTGTATTTATAATCATCGGGTCCATTCAACGACACACACACGCTTATATACATTAATAACTCGTACGCAAACAAACAAAAGGCTCGAAGTTTGGTCAAACACCTGTGCGCTTCCTTCCGGTGAGCAGCTCACCTGCCTGCACACCTGCAGACCGAGCACGTCTTCTTCTTCTTGTGCTTCCCGCGTACACCTCAGTCAATACACCACCTACTGTGGCAACAAGGGAATTACAACAACATAAACATATTTCATACACATACACACAAAAATGGCTCTAACAAGTCCTTTGAAAATTACAATAATTTTGTATCATAATTTTTAATGTATAATTATGATAATTATAAATTAATAACTAGAATAACTATAGTATGGAAGCCCTTAAAGGACATCTTTCTATACATTTCTCAGTTCTCTTGTGATATACATAATTTTCTCACGCTTGTTTTCGCATGGTAACAGCTTATTTTTCTCGTTATATCAGGAAAACAAAGCTGTTTTTCTTGCAATAACCGATTAATTTATCTCGTTATCTCGGGAAAAAGAAGCCCGTTTTGTCGAGATAATGACATAATTTTCTGGTGATTAAGAAAACAGCTTTTTAGAAATAATAGAGATATTTTTTTAAATCTACAAATTTCTTGCAATTTGTGAAACATTTATTTCAAAGTTGCTTGTAGCCTCTTTTTACCCATGTTTTTTTTTCTTTTTTTAATAAAATAGCACCATTTGCACAAGGTTCAAAGGGTTAAATACTTGTGAGAGGCGTCTAGGAGCAGATTAGTGACTTTATGATAATTGTGTTAATATCTGTGATGATTTAAGTCGTTGATAAAAGAGAATCAAAGACAAGAAAGTTGCACAAAGAGACACTTTGCTGCATATTGTGATTTTTAAACAGGACAAGTTGTACGAAGCAGCTGCCTCACAACAGTTTAACGCTTTGGACAAAAAGTCAAAGGTAAGAAATCTTATTATAAAACCTATATTATAGTGTTAGAGCCATGCTAGTGTGACGTCTTAAGAGACAGTATCTACTGTGACACGATTTAAGTTTTTCATGCTTCGTTGTCACAGAGGTCTGCACATCTGGTGCATTTCAGCACTTTTGCCGTCGGACACTTTAAATTATGATTTAACTTCCAATTCTAAAATGCAATCAAATGTTTTATGCCTCTGCAGAATGTGTTTGGCCTTCACTATAGCGCTGCAGATGTGACCGAAGCGGAGAGAAATCACTGCAACATTTTTATACCAACATTCAACACAATGCAGCACTTTTCTGGGCTCTTTTGCAAAACTTTCTGCTCCAAATGAATTTAAGTTTAATCACATCGACTTGCAACAAAAACACAGAAAATCCATGTAATATAAAAACATTTTTTTAATAGTTTCAACATTCGGATGAGGTTAATTTTATTTCTATCTTGACTGTACACTGTGTTCCACTTGGTGACTGGGAGATAGCATGTCCAAGAAAAGGCATTTCCTCTTTAACTCCAGACCTTAAAGAGTCCACAGCGTCACTACGGTTTGACACAAAGAAGTCTAAAAAGATTCCTTGATCACTTATGTGTTCCCTTTTTATTTTTGGCCCCCATTACTTGGAACTAAAGCAAACAAAAAAATAAGAAAAGATGATTAAAGATGTTTTTTGCAATGGCTGCATGCACCACAGTGTCATCTACAAAAAACAAACCTGTATGCAGCACTTTTTTTTTTACATCAGTGTAAAGTCACAAGAACTTTTAAGAGATTTTAGTCCTCTAAAAGCGCAGTTTTCTGGGCACAAACAGTCTTCTTTCCCATCATGTTAGCTGATTGATTCCCAGTGGTCTGAGTCAGATGTGCTTTTTCGTATTTGCTATAGATTAAAAAGAGGGTGAAACGTAATAACGGAGCACAGAAGATACATGGTGAAAATCATGAAACAGAGTCGATGGAGAGTCCGACTTAAAAAAAAAAAAGTTGAGGGCAGCACTGAATTCTTCTATAAAGGTCGATCTATTCACTTATAAAAAATAAATACAAGCACATTTATATAGGACCAAAGATGAGACATATTTCATAGGCATGGTTTAAAAAGCATGCTGCTGTTTCACACAGGACAATGTCGAATCACCACCTTCCCCTCCCTCCCCAAAACTGGTCATAACACACTTTTATTCAAATACCCCGCCACCCTCTTTTACTTGAAACTACACACAATCCGCCTTTATCACAACCTATGAGGTGAACATCGCCTATCACCGAATACATTCCACCTATTCATGTAAAAAACAAAAAGGCCTTCGTATTTGAGTGCTCAAAGGGCATGCTCGCAAAAGCTGTAATACTGGAAACTGTCTCTCGCCTGACTGTCTCTGCTCGACGGGGTTATTGTTAATAAAGTTGTTGAATACTGTATGTACAAGCCTTGATCTGAAACCCTTAAGTACAAAACGAAGAGCAGCACATTATAACACAGAAATCCAGACAAAGACAGGACAGACCATTCACCTCAGCACAGCCAAATTGAGACAATTAACTTTAAAAAAAAAAAGGTTTTATGGTTTTTCTTTAAATATTAAAATTATAAGTACTGGTATTACGTTGGCTGACAAGGGCTAACTGCGCTATAAAGGCCAAAATGTATCCATTAGGATTAACGTGGTACAGCTTCAGAAATTATGCTAATTCCAAAACAGGGTTCCTACAGTCATGGAAAACCTGGAAAAGTCATGGAATTTCCTAATCTCAATTTTATGACTAGAAAAGTCATGAAATTAACAAAACTCTTTGAAAACTTAGGAAACGTCCTGGAATTTGGTTGTGTGTGATAAAATTGTTGCTGTTAATGTGTTTGTTCTGCTTTTTGCAGCATAGTTTTTATTTTTATTTGTATCATTTGTTAAGCTGCAGCATGTTTTTCCAAACAAAAGTGTTTCAGGGAGTTGTAGCGTGTTTGCTCTCGTCGGCCTCCGTATCCTGTTGATAGCATTTTATGCATTTGTATTGATTTAATCTGATTAAATAATTGGTATGAATTGTAGTAGAGCTGAATTCTTTAGTAAATTTATAGGATGACATATAAATAATAAGAAACTATTCTGATACTTGATTTATCATTTAAGTATTTTTTCAAGCAAAATTGCCAAACATTTCCTTGGGCTATAGACCAAATTATTTAGAAAATAATATGATTAATCTTTAGTAAATAAAGTTAGTTGCAGCCCTAAATTGTAAAAAACATCCAAAATGTCCTGCAGGTTTTTTTTTTTTGGTTTTTTTTTTGCTTGTTAAAACACTTTTTTGCATGTTGTAATTTAACGTTCTTAACATTAATTTTATATTTTACATAGAGGACATAACTGTTTGGATCTTTTTCAGTTATGTTGTGTAACTGAGGAGATTTGATATCTGCTGTCAAACAGTCAAAATAACAGACAGAGATGCAGCAGTTTCCCTGCAGATTCTCTTTTAACCTCTTAAACCCTGCTGGATGCCACGAATGATCCGTCATTACAGCTGCAGGCCGTACGGACAAACATTGTGCAAACCCTCGGAAAATTACTCTAAAATCTAAACAAGATTATGACAGTTTCAGAAATATCAAATGTGCCAGTTTGAAGTGTTTGAAAATGTATAAAATGATGCACAAAACATCTTGAATTTTCCATTAAATGTAATGCATCTTGTGCCTGCAATGATGGAACAAGAATATACATATTTTAAAAAAAAATGCTGCGTTGTTAAACATTGTTTTTTTTTCTAACTGTAAAGCTAAAACCAGGGTTCAAGAGGTTAACTCTTGTTCTGCAACACAAGCACTATCAGCAGGTCTTATTTAGAAAATCTACAGACTAGATTTAACCTTGAGCCTAAGTCAGTACAGTTTTAACTGTGCGAAGCCTACGTGGTGTTACTCTGTGTGAATGTGGCAATATTGTGCTAGAACCAGCAACATTATAATATTATATGTACAGTATAATGTTATAATGTTCATCGGCATTTATATTTTTCAATACAGTATCTGTATATATCTATATATATATATATATATATATATATCTATATATATATATTTAAATTTCTCCCCTGTCGGTATATACACAGCATGAATGTACAGAGGCTCCAGTATTTACAAAAGTCCTGTGGATAATATCGCACTTTAAAGAAACAGGATGGCAGAGCAGCACAGTGAGGCCATGTGTCGTGGATGTTCTCAGGACAAAAATGGAAAGTCTTTCAAATCCGGATAGGTCGCGGCAGAACCCACCACAAGGCAAATAACAAACTGCTGCTGTCGTACGCAAACCCCCGCGACTCCAGTTTTATTGATTTTCAAGTTTTCTCCTCTGATTCCTGAAAAGGTTTTCAATGCGACAGCAGGGAAAATTCTGGTCCCGTGTTTGAATTTTTTTTTTTCTTTTCATGTGTGGTGGAAACAATCACAACTCTTCAGACCTAGTAAAAAGTATTCAGAAATATATCTGTATAAATACTCTCATCAAAATAAACACATATACACATATCTTTGCACTTGCCTCTGTTTCACTCATATAGACCAAAAATATCAGCATCGTCAGACAGGGTTCCTATAAACTATAAACTGCACTGTCGGAAAGAAAAGGGCGTTTAAACAGCACCTTTTTCTCAGTGACAGTTTTCAGTTATTTGATATGATATGATGGGATGTTATAATACCTCGGGGCAGGTGGATGAAATCTTGTGCCTGCACGCTCTCTAAAACAGCTGAACAACAGCAGGGACGATTCTCCAGATGTCTGTAACATGTTGGAACCATAAACTGTATATACAGATGGACAACATGACAACTTTTAAATCTGGATCGCCCCCTGGTGTCCGTCTGCAGTATAGGTCATAAAGCCTGCCCCTCCTTGTTAGTGATTGGCCAAACTAAAAACTCAAAGTACACGCCAAATAAATTTTTCCCAAAGTTGGTTCCTGTCATTGAAGGTAGTTTTCATCACCGTAACGTTTATTTTGTTATTAAATTCTACAAAAGGGGGATTTCCACCATGATTGACAGCCGTGACAGCCAATCTATGCACTTGCAGCCAATGGGGCTGCTTGCAATTGGTTGGACGGGTGTTTTGGCGGGAAATCCCCCACCGTGGTAATCCCTACTCCGCTGAATCCGGCTCTCAATGACATCACCAGCATAAGATGGCAAAGCCTGTATTTTGGATATTTTAATTTCACTTAAGCATAGTGGGGGTTACTGGGGGCGTGTTGTCCATCTTTATATACAGTCTGTGGTTGGAGCCTAAAGAGTGCCATCAGAGAAATTATAGAGTTTTAGTTTTACTTGTTTAATTACAATCGTTTCATAGTTTTTGGTTTCAGTCTTACAGCTTTGCTGTTTTGGTTCACTCTCACCGCTCTCACAGTAGGCAAATGTTTTATGAGGACGGAAAAGCACTGAACACTTTTTTTGTGTTTGTTGAGAAACACTTAAATTACAATGAAAAAAACCTCCCACAGGGCACCTTTAACCCTCTGAAACCTGAGCTGACTGGTTTGATTTCTAAAAAATAGTGGGAGAGGCGATGAACAACATGAAAATAATATTTCAAACAGTTGGGGAAAAAAAGAGGGGGGTTAGAAAAATATCAAAAAACATCAATAAAACTATATTTATGTTTACTGTAATTTTATATTTAAAATAAATTTACAGAAAAAATACTATATATTTTAAATATTTTTTGGTGTCATTTTCTCTTTTTTACTCTCATTTTCTTGCTTATTTTCATATTACTACTTGTACCTTTTTTTTTCTTTTGAAAGAAATAAAACCAATTTGCTTAGGTTTCAAAGGGTTAAAGAAACCCACTGAAAAGCAGCAGGGACTTCTGCCAATATGCAACAGCTGGCCGATCATTAATAATTATTCATTTGGGCAAATGTTCTGGATGGCACACTCCAGGCATCATCATGTCTCTGCTGATTCGGCTCCAAGTTATTTAAACTGCAACTACTCGACATTCAAAAATGAAAAATCCCACGCAACTTTGCACACTGCCAAAATAATTACGTATAATCGCATGGAGTTTTTCATTTTTGCAAAAATCCAACCTTTCCACCTTTATATATATACATATATATATATATATATATATATATATATATATATATACTCATGTTTAATAGCTCCCTGACATCTGTTATATTCTATCTGGAGGAAACTGTTTCCTTATAGCTCTCCGGTTAATACAAAATATGATCTGATCTGATTTATAACGTTAATTGTATCATATATTCTGAAAATGTACAATATAAACAATAAATATTAAGTGATTGATAATCCTGATTGATGTCAATACAGAGAAAAGTGTGATTTTTTTTTTTACATCTTTGCAACCTGGTCGTTGTTTTTTTTTTTAACTAAATCTCTAAAACATGCATTCCCGTTTACGCTCCACGACACCAACAGTGCAACATCATAAAGTACAATTACACATATAAACACACACACACGCACACACTTTTCCAAAACGACATACTGGCACACTCACAGTGAACGCTCAGGTGGGACAGAACTTCGGGGGGGGTTGTTGCCACCACATGCCAGAGCGAGGCATTTCGACTGATACCCCTGAGGAATGAAGGAGGAACTGGAGATGGGAGATAAACAGAAGAGATTTGACAGATGTAAAGTACCGCGTTGTTCTTCCTTCTTAAATTCACTCGTGAGAAGCAGCAGCAGCAGCAAAGAGCACTCGTTCCTCCCAGCAGCCTGTTTTCAGTCTCGTGTGTGTGACGTTAAAGGCAATATTGCAATCAAATAAGGCAAAAAGAAACATAAAACACTAAATAAATAAAAGAAAATGTGTGTCTGATCAAAAGTCATCCGACAGCTTTCTCGCTCGTGATTTCTTTTCGGTGTATATTTTGTGTTATTTTAAACAGACCTCTTTGTACGGATCCAGCTGCAGAGGTGAAAAGGTCAATGAATGAGTGCGTGGCGGTGTTTGAGCGAGACGTTGCGGCAGAAGCGTGTTGGATTTAATCAGCCGAGGATGGGGGGGGTGAGGAGGAGGAGGAGGAGGAGGAGGAGAGGAGGGGGGGGGGGGGGACTCAGTGGCGTCATAGCACTGTGCTCTCAGACTCTTCCTCCGACTCCGCTCTGTTGTTGGTCGACTCGAACAGCGCCACTGAGTTCTGAAGGGGGAGATGTGGGGCAAGTCAAAAATACCGTCCAGGTCCACGTTGATAACGGGGATGTCCAAGTTGCAGAGAGAATCTGGCAGAGCAGAGACACAGACAGGCACGAGTGAAGCAAAAATACTGTTGATTCGGGTGAAAAATAATAATAAAAAAAGGGTTTTAGAGGGAAACGGATCATTCAAGATGAGGTTTCATCGATGCTGGATGAGGTTACACACAGCAGGCGGGTCATCATAAGCTCAAACCGCAGTTACAGCATGAATAAATCAAAAATAATGCATGAAAGGGGTGTGTGTGATATATAAAAAGTACAGTATGTAACGGGTGTCTACATACTTACTTTTAGCCAATGAACTGCATAAGATAAATATTTTATTAATTACAAGTTTACATGTAGGACAATATATTTCTACCTAAAAATGATCACTTTGTGTTAAAATTATAAATTAAAGACTCGTTGCAGAGTAAATTGTTGGCATTGTAGTTTTTTTACCACAGATATATTACATTTGTACATTTCGTCAGTATCATATCAACATTTCTAAAATGACTATTGACGACTATGACTAATGATATTTCCAAATGTAACATATACATGGTTTGCAGAAACATACAATGCCAACATTTATTCTGGCGGTCGGACTGTGCAGGAAACATTCAAAAAATGTTTTATTTCTATATTTAATTGAAGTAATTGAAGGTTTTATAAAGTTGGTGTCAGATTTTAAAAAATATGGTCAAGATTGGTGCTGAAGAGGCTGATAAATCCTAAATGTTTGCCTTCATAATGAGTCAAGGCTGAGCAGTCCTGCAATACCAAATAAAATATCTATCTATCTATCTATCTATCTATCTATCTATCTATCTGTCACATCTGTAGTGGATACAAGTACATTTTTCAATATTGTGCATCCCTATTGATTACCTGATCAATCCAGTAAACACTATCAAAACCTTAAACCCGTAAGGATGAATGTAGTTCATTTTTCTCATGTATAAACTCATATATTGACCTCAGTTTAATGCAAAAATAAAAAGTATTCATTTGATGACATCCACAGTGTGATGAACGACTGCACAGACAGGAAGTGCGCTGACTGAGGTGGCAGTGAGGCGCAACATCGTGGAGTGGAGCGGGAGTGTGTGAGGGGAGTGGGCAGCTGGAGCAGGGCATTATGGGTGGGGATCCTGAGGGCAGAGAGGGTTGGAGGCCCTGGTCTGTTCAGCTCATGTAAGCCATGCATCCATCATTCTCAGCCACCATGCAAAGGCCAAAATAACGGGTTAAAGCTGGACTGAACGCAGTCGCTGTGTGTCGGCGTTTAATGAGGAGTCATGCAGGAGAGCGAGGCCGCCGAGGATCAGCCGAAAAACTCTGCTTCCACCGGCAGCCTCGCCCCTCCTGTGAGCCGGCTTCGTGTTCGGCCGGGATGTCAGAGGGATCAGAGGGGTGGGGAGGTGAGGTGAAGCTTTAGCACAGGAACTCCTGCTTACCCTAAAAGTCCCTCTCACACACAGAATCACACTGAACCTCTCGGCTCATACCGCTGCAAGTGAGACAATAAAAGCAGTCGACAGAGAGGTGAAAATTAGACCAAAACACACTGAAAATCTGCAAGGGAGGCAAATAAAAAGATAAATTGAGTATAAAGTTAGAAACAATTTTTGTGTAACTCCAAACTGGTACAGGATTATGCAAACTAATAATTAAAATCCAGAAAAAAACCCAAAACAAACTATGTTTTTAACCCTTTGGACCCTGAGCAAATTTGCTTTATTTCTTTAGAAACATGACAAGAAGGCAATGAGCGACAAAAGAGAAAATGATCCAAAAATTTGCAAGAAATTAGTGTAAAGTACAAGAAACCTACCTGAGTAAGTAAGTAAAAAAGTTAAAAAAAAAAAAAAAAAAAAAAAATATTAAAAAGAAAACAACAGCAACAACACGGACATAACCTGGAAAAGTGTTTAAAAATATAATAATTTTGGAAATTGTTTCATAATATTTAATTATGATAATTTTAGATAGGTTTTCTCTACATTTTTTCACATTATTCCCTATACAGTTTCCCCTAGCTTCTTAAAAATATATATATTTTTAAATCTACTTTTTTTTCCTTTTTTTTCAATTGCTAAAACATCTCTTAAAAAGTTACTCATTGCCGTTTCCTGTGTTTTTGGAGGAAAACACACAAATTTGCTCAGTGTTCAAGGGTTTGACTACTTTTGAAAGGCGTCTGAAAACAGCACAAAAAATGAGGTTTCAAAGGGTTAAAGGGATCCCGGGATCCTTAAAAAGTCTTAAAAGGCATCAAAATCATTAATCTGAAAAAAATCATTCACCAAATGCCTTTAAGCCAGTAACTAATGGGCTCAAATAAATACAATAGAGTAAAAAGCTCAATAATTTCTGAGAAAATCTAAGAAAATAGTGAAATAGGAGCTAAAAATAGTGGAAAACTTAAATACAACAGCTGAGTCAAGGTGTGTACACCTTACCTGTGGACATGCTCTCCCCCGGAGACAAACCGTCCAGGAGACCCGTGGAGTGCTCCAGAGGCTGAGGACTGGTACCAGGTGTGCTGGGGGGCTGAGGAGGAGGTAAACTGGGCCTCTGCCGCGGCGGCTTTGGGGTCGGCCTGGCCTTGGTGAGAGTCCCGGCCAGCGAGGGCGGAGAGGAGAGGGACGGGGTGGTAGCCATCTGGATCTGACCCGGGGAGCCGATGGTGGCGTAGCCCTGCGGGTAGCTGAAGCTGTACGGGGACGGGGTGCTGGGAGGAGTGGGGGACAGGCTGACGGGAGACGGCTGACCTGTGGACTGGTCGGACATGGCTCCTGACTGGCAGTACGGGACTTTGGGAGGGATCGGGGCCAGCTTTTTGGCTGCAGAGAGACAAACAAGAAATGAAAGAAGTAAGTAAATTATCCATTCACATTTTAAATTTGCTTTTTCAATTTCCTTTTTTTTTATTTTTAACTTTAATTATGGCCTGATTATTCCTAGTAGTGTAGTAAAATAATAATCTTTTTTTATTTTAGTTTTTTTTTTTTTTTATTTTAATGTAATTTTCTATTTGGACTTATAATTTGAATTATCTTCCACACATTAAGAGTATAACATGAATTTTTTTTTTTTTTTTTTTTTTTAAATTCAGACGAATACCAAGGTATGACACAGCGTGATTACCTCTCCTCAGGGTGTGAGGGCTGTGATCAGACTGTCCACTAGATGTCATTGTCCCCTGGAGTCCCTTCTGTCCAATAACTGGGGATAGCTCCTTGTTCTTCAGTGTACTGAGGACAAAAAAAAAAAACACACACACAAGAAATCACAAGCTGCCTCGTGCATCTCTCTTCTCTTTAATAACATGTCAAAGCTGTTTCCATAAATCTGCGGGTACATAAAAGAAAAAATATGAGAGCACCCATAGTTCAATGTCAAATTGCCTGAGTGACCAGGCGAACATGTAGTCTATGCTGCACGGCTGCAGAAGCTGTCAAAAAACCCCAAATAAACCCTAATGGCTTAATGGATTTCCCTTACTTTTACAGCGCAGTGCAGCCAGAATGCCAATGGGAGAAAGGCCTGAAGGTCACAACATAACCAGTTTACACTGACTGACTCTCAGCAGATGAAGCATGAGCGGATGACTGAAGCTGCTGGGATTTAAAGACGAGCCGGAGAAACACACATGCAATTAACTGATGTGTTATTTTACTTCAGCACACAATCAACCAAAATTTAAACGCAGCACTTTAGTTTTTGGTCCCATTTTTTCACCGGTTTAAGTTAAGATCCAAGATTTTTTTTTGTACTCGATGGATATATTTCTTCCAAATTTTGTTTGTTAAAATCTATGTTAGGATGTATTTCTTCCAAATTTGGGTTGTTAAAATCTACTTTAGGATATATATCTTCCAAATTTGGGTTGTTAAAACCTATGTTAGGTTATATTTCTTCCAAATTCTGGCTATTAAAATCTATGTTCGTGAGCACTACAGCATCATCACTACATAGGTGTTACATTCTGAAATGTGCAGTTCGATCTCACAACGCACACAGTACGTTTACTTGATGTTAGAAAAAGTCAAAGTATTCTGTTAGTCCGACTAAAACTGGACTTTTAAATCACACGTAAATATGTTAGTCCGACTGAAATCAGACTAAATCAAACTTCCCGAAATCAGACTGACACACCCTTGAAAGTTGAGCTATTCCGTCATGCAAACGCCTCCGTCAGACTTTAACTGGACTTGATGTTCTGCACGTCCTTGTTGCCGTGCCGACCTCCCTCAGTGTTTAGGGATAGGGACTGTTTGGTACTTATGAGGGGGCAAGGGGTGATGCACAACAGGTAAGGCATTAAAAAGTTGGACAGGGCCACAGCAAAACATATTTTAGCCACCTAAAAAAAAAAACAAAAAACAATACCAGTTAAAGTATTCGCTATATTTGAATATTTCCTCCTTTTTACTTTTCACAAACAGCTGATGGAGGCAGCGGTAGAGCAACAACTCTGCGGTTCAGTGAAATTAAAGTTAGAAAATAATCATTTCACAGCCCTAAAAAACAAGAGTCTTAGATCTTTAACTTAATCCTGTTAAAAATGGGAGAAAAAAATACCAAAAATGTTAAATTTTTGTTCAGTATACATTGTGCTGTTTCTGCTCATTTTCAAGATCTCACTCAGGAGCTGACTGGGCCCACTGGTATGACTCATTAACACCCACTTTTTATAATGGTATGCGCTGAAAGCTTTGAATTTCCTTTGTTGCCTGGCAACAGCCTCCTGAATATCCTGGCAACATGCAAAGTTATGGATTGCATTCATGACAATTGTATAAAAAAAAAAAAAAAGATGGATCTGATAATGGAGTTCCTAAAGAGCGTTGACTGACGGATACACATCCGAGGGAATAATTAAAGATGGAGAAGAGGGCGGCGCTGTGGGGAGTATCTTAATCTCACCCTTCCCCTTCTTTCTCTCTCCTCACATCCTCACATCCTCCCTCTCTCTCGTGTCCCTGTGGGGCTTCTCCTCATTTGTGTGTGAGTTGTGTTGGAAGTACGAGCGAGTTCGGCAGCATTTACCTAGTCAGCTTGGCTCCTCTCTCCCGGCTACAGGCACAGGCTGCCCATGGAGGGGGAGCAGATAGGGGGGTGTTGGGGGGTTTGGGGGAGCCCAGGAGCAGGTCGTGACGAGTAAGAACGAGCGGGGGTTTGATGTAAAGGGTGGAGCCATTCGTTTCGGACGGGGTCGCATGCGAAGCGTCGGACATGGAGGCCTGTTTGGGCAGGTGCAGGGAGTTGGGTTTGGGGTTGGAGTTGACGTCAAGCTGCTGGGGGGACGGGCAGAGGGAGTGGGGGAGCGGGGGTGGGCTGTAGCCGCAGCGGCGGGAAGGAGGGGACGTGCCGGGGGGCACGGATTCGGGCGTGGGGGCTACGGGACGCATACCCGGAGGTGCACGGGTGTAGAAGTGGTGGTGAGGGAGCGAGAAGGAGGAGCAAGAGGAGGAGGAGGAGGAAGATGAGGAAGAGGGGTAAGGGGGAGGCGGCCTCTCTCCTCGGGGGAGGGGTAGGCGTAACAGGAGTCCGACCAATTGGAGGATGCATCATCCGAGCTGCAATGATAAACATATCAGTGTTTCACGGGGGGGCGAGCTGGTCTCCAGAGGCTGAAATGCAGTTAAAGTGGATGAATTCGTTAGGAGGTAAAGAGCAGTGGGAGTATTGATTTGGAAGTTTAAGGGAGAAAATTTTAATTATCGTGTCAAGAGGGAGAAGTTAGGGCTCCACGGGGAACAGCGCAATAAAATAAAAGGATAGGTGATAATCTCAGAAATGAAATAAAACAGAAAAGTCACCTCATCCATTGCAGGGCCTTGCGACAATGGACTGTTATGCTGTTAATGATGCTTGGACTAATGACAAAGAAAATAAAACATATAATTCATGCACATGCAGCAATGAACTTTAGATGAACTTTTCTCAACTTGTCCACGTCACATAAAAAGTCAGCCTAAATAGGAATGGAAATCACAGTATCCCCACTCAAGCAGATAATTAACTCTCCACACATGGCTACTACAACCACAAGGATGAGAAAATAACCCCAAAAAAGAAAAAGAAAAAATTAAAGAAACAGTGTGTAAGATTTTGGGAGATTTGGTGCCATCTAGTGGTGAGGATTGTACATTACAACCAGCTGAAAATGCTCAAGGTTAGAAGTCGCTCAGTGTTCATTGGGTTTTTTCTGTTTGTTTTTTAACATTATTTTGGGGCTTTTTGCCTTTATTAGATACGACAGCTTAAGCATGAAAGCTGGAATGAGAAGGAATGACAGTAACAACGGGCCGAGGTTGGAATCAAATCTGCATCCACTGTGGCAAGAACATAGCCTTTGTACTTTACCAAATGAACTACTGGGCGTCCCATTGTTGAGGAGATTTTTTAACAGGAGCCGAATTATCCACAGAGGTCTCTTCCTTTCCAAAACAAACAGACCTAGTGATTTAAACCATTAAAAATGTGAAAGAAAACTGTTTCATTTTAAAAATCAGTGTTTCTCCAATGCTGTTTGGCATGCCGCTGATGGGCTGCTTGCCTCAAATGTGCTTAAAATCCAAGCAAATCTCTGCGTGCTGTTGCTGCCTGATGGTATTGAAATGGGGGTTTTTGGGGTTTTTTTTTTTTTTGCATGGCACACTGTGAATTATCACCCCCTTAAAAAAGTGCTGCTGATTGGTTGGTTGTATTTTGAATCATGGACAAACAAGTAAGTCATCGATGCATCAACACTTGATGATATCAGATTGTGCGATATAAACAGGTCATTCTAAGGTAATGAAAACACAAGGTTTCTTTTTATTAGGTGATTATACACTAAAGAAAACATACTTATGTTATACTCCCATTTTTGCCAATATACATCACCCTAAATCCTACACACTGGACCTTTAAAGAGCAATCGCAAAATGTGACATCACATGCTTCATCCGAGGTGAGACAGCGAGGTTCACACAAAGGTGAGGATGGACATTTCGTGGGAAAAAAAAAACAAAAACAAGAAAATGTGGAGCAAACAGTGCTGTTCTGGTTGCAGGGCGCAGCAGCACGCGTGGCGGGGAGGGAGGAGCAGCAGTGCGAGGAGTTTGTGGCGAAACAGGAGGGGAGCAGGGGGCTGGAGGGGGGAAGGCACGACAGCCTTACCTGGCTCGGTCGCTGTTAGTGGGGAGGAGGGGGGGAGGGGGAGGCAGAGAAATCCCCAGGCTGCTCGGGGATGAGAGCGTCAGTGGGCGGGGTGGGGGGATGCACGCTCGGTGGCGTGGACGACATTTTACGAGAAGAAGACGAGCCCCTGCGTGACACCCAAGTAGTGTCCATCACCCTGACACCCATGCTGCAGTGGGACAGAGATCATCAAGTCAACGGAGTGTGTGTGTGTGTGTGTGTGTGTGTGTGTGTGTGTGTGTGTTTTGGTTTAAAGGGGAGGGGCCAGTTTTCCACACCTTAAACAGATCGTCAGGGCGGCTAAACACAAGACTCACGGCGCTGAAAGGAGCTGATCCAGGATCAGCGTCTAGGGTCACACTGCTCCACCCACAAAGCCTTATATGGGCGTAATTATGAACATGAGCATGCAGGAAAAGACAACGCCTCCTTTAAATGTATATTTTCCTTTTTTTTAATGACATATTCTCCTGCAGGATGACGATTTTATGAGGAAGGTGAGATGTTAAATCTTCACGAGCAGTTTAGATGACATGAACTATGACATGAAATGTTTTTTTTAAATTTTCAGTAAAACCCACTAAAACTGGGATCAGCATCACTTTTGTTGTGCTGCATTCAGACACTTAGGTATTTATTAACCGTATTAAGTATTTAAACCGTTCAAACCTGAGCAAATTGGTTTGACTTTTTTTGTAAAATATAGGGGGAAAAGGTAGTGAGCAACTTGGCTAGTTAGAATTTAAAAAAAAATCTGATATTTATTTTTCTTCACGAATTTTTGTTTAAATGATTTTATGAATGTTTATTCAGTTTTTTTATGTCCCTATTTCTTTTTTTTTTTGTTTTGTTTTGTTTTTTGTTTGTTTGTTTATATCACTTCCCTAACTTTTTTTTGTTTGCTTGTTTTTTCAGGGAAAAAAATTAAAATTATATTGCAGAACTTTCATGCAATTTTCATGTTGTTTTTTTAAAATCTATTTCTTGCCAATTTCTGGCTCATTTCTTCTTAAGTTGCTCATTGCCTTCTTTCTATGTTTTTGAAAAAAATCAAGCAACTTGCCCAAAAGGTTAAAAAGACAGCTAACCCCCAAATAAAAAATATATTTAAAAAATATTTCCATCTTGCGTGTAGTGTTGTTATCAGTCTAGATAGTTAAAAAAATAAAATAAAATAAATAAAAGATGTACAAAATAGGTAAAATAAATTTTAAAAAGTACAATATGACTAAAATAGGTGAAATAAATAAAAATAAAAAATAAAATAGGTAAAATAGATACAAATAAATAAAAGATGCATAATATGGGTAAAATAAATACAAACAAACAAAAAAAAAGCACTACAGCACAGAGGAAAAATATGTAGTTTTTATTTTGGGGTGAACTGTCCCTTTAAAATGAAACAGGAACTAACTGAAGGACGCAGTCGTCTGAGGCTTAACAACAAGAGGCCTTTGTGCTCGCAGGCTGAACAAGTTTATCCAGCGCCAGAAAGATGCTTCTTATGCAAACGCAGAGAGAGAAAGGCCCGCTTTGTCCCCCCGTCTCTGTCGGAGACATTGAACTAAAGGAGTCCAAAGTGTGTCACACCTGAGCGGAGCATCAAACACCCCCCCCACACACACACACGCACACAGGTGACAAATAGCGACACTTCCTGTCAACGTGCAGCTGAGATGAGCACATGATGGACAGACCGATGAGAGGATGTGTCGGGGGTAGAAGGATCTATACTGTACCTTTGTATCTTCCTAATGCTGCATAGTTAAAGACAAAGACAAGCACAGTGAGGACAGGGAGTGAGGAGGACAGAGTCCCCCCCGGACTCATTAACAACATTGTTATCAAAGCAGCAACTTTGGCAGGATGAGCTCTTAAGACGAGAGCCAAGATGGAGGAGGAAAACAGGGGACTCTGGCCCCGCGGGGGGGCTGCAAAGGGACGAGCTGAGTGTAATGAGGAGAGCGATTTTCGGGGTGAATCGCTCCCTGAAGCGCTGCCGACATGGCAAAACCCGCAGAGAAAATGATCGCTCTGTTTGTCGTTAATGATGTCAAAATTACCCTGATACAAGAAAATCAGCCCCTCAGAAAGTTTGGTGCGTTCATGCATCACACCCAGAGTTTAAAAAGCACGGCACAGTGCAATATCACGGCCAAAAGTATGTGGACACCCTTCTTTTGGTTCTTGTTGTAGTCGAGACCATACTAAGCCAGACCAAGACTTGACCGAGATCAGAGTGTGCGGAGACCGAGTCCAGACCAGGACCAATTTTCCTCTCATTTCTATGAAAGGTGGCAGCCGACACTGGTGACAAAAAAAAGCAAACTACAAATGATTTATATGCAATCACAGTAATCATGTCAACGAATCAATCCATCGTGGTCTCAACCGGTGTTGATTAAAAATCCGGAGTCCGCTATGTCCGAGACCGAGATGAGACTGAGTCAAAAATGTGTTGGACCTCAAGATAAGACCGAGACTCTCTAAACGAGACCATACTAACTATGCATGTCTGTATAGTTTTCCTCTGATTTCGGAGTCGTTATAAAAAAAAGCAAACTAATCAATTATCGGTTGATTTAAAGAAGGAAGTTGTAAATCCCATCAAAGTAACTATGTAAACAAATAAATCTGTGTCTCAACCGATTTCGAGTTCGCTATGTCCGAGATCCAGATATGACTGAGTCGAAATGTGTTCAATTCGGAGACGGGACTGAGACCCTCTAAAAGTGGTCCCGAGACCGACCTCGGGTACTACGACACTAGTTTTTTTTAATGTTTGGTGTCTGTTAGCTCCAATTATGGGAAATATTTACCCAACAGCATACAATCACATTTTTAAAATAAAGCAAGCTCTGAACTATTTGGCAAAAGTTACGAGAAGACTTTTTCTCCTTTCAAGACAACTGAAATGAAGTAGAAAAATTTTTTAAAAAAAACAGCAGTCAGGTTTCCAATAAAGTTTAGAAAAAACTGCCATTTATCGCAGTAGTTTTTACGCTTGCATGAGGTGGTATTTCAGGCGACTTAAAGAAGCAGAATTTCACAAAACACTTTTTAGTCTTTTTAAGGTCACATGATGCTATGGCTATGAGCTTGTCAGGAGGAACTGGCTCCCTCATGATGCAGCAGGAGCTACAAGAGCTGTTATTGCATCACATAACTCTGAGAAAGTTGAGAGGATCATCTGGAAGTTTTGAATCCAAAATTCCTCTGTGAAATCATGAACTATCAGCTCCCAGAAATCCCTCATACATGGCCGCTCCCACGTATAAGGGGCTCGCCTTTCCATCATGGCTCCATAACACGCCTACGTCGCCCTGGATTGTAAGTAATGACGGCTAGTTCAGTGGCTGCAATAGAAATAAAGCTGCTAATGTTTTTTAAAACATCCATCGCCATGGTTACTGGGATGTTATCACGAGAGGAGAAGTCTCATAACATGGAAAAAGTCATCTCACAATTGTGTTTCATCGACATTTCGAAAATATCGCTTAAGTTTTCCGTAAATCTGTAATGGAAACTCCGCCCTCCTCAGGAGTAAAGTGAAAACAACCCTTTACATAAGGTCTTACTATTGATATTAAGTTTGATTTCATCACCCTCGGTCCTGTTTTTTTAAGCGTATTTGTGTTCTTTGGAAAAAAAACAAAACATAAAAATAAAAACAAAGAGGCATCTTGGGGTTTACATGTAGCAACACTGTCATGCAGAAACCTACGAGGAGAAATCGCAGAGAGAAATCGCAGAGCATCACTCGATAGAAATCTCGTTGCCCCAACTTCATCTCGTTGCCCCGTCTCTGCAGCAGCACCTCACAGGAGAATCAGCTCCGTCTGCTGTTTCTCTCTTGCTGATTTTCTGAAAATTAACTTAAAATTTGCGATACATTTGGATAGAAACCCAACTATAGATGCGCTTCCACAAACCCAAACTGTGATAAAAATTTTTTTTTAAAAACTCCTCTTACAAAAAGTCAGGAGAAAACTGGTGTTAAACTTCCAGACGGAGTCACGTCACTGCGCCTGTGAATCAATCAGCAGTCCTCTCCTCCTCTGTGCAGACCTGCAGCTTCATCAGGCTGGATCCACACTGACAGCTCATCTCACGAGGTAGCTCTACAAAAAAACCTGAGGAGAGGCCACTTCGCAAAGTTTCTGCACGACTGCCTTTTGACAGAGTCGGACATGTGAGGTGAGAAGAATTCCCCGCTGATTACACAAGTTTCATGTGAGAGGTGACCGCAGCGTTAGAGCTCGGTTTCACTCTGAGGTAGACAGAAAGAAAACTGTTTATCTGCAGCCTAAAGAGAGAGAGAGAGAGGGGCAAGACGGTGACATTTAGTGTGTGAAATGAGGAATCTGACAATCCTGAAGCGGTGGAGGAGGATTAGCTGAGAACCAGTCAGTGGCTTTTCTTTCTCGCTCCTCTCCGTCTGTCTCTGCGTCTCTTTCTTTAATGCTTTAATGCACCCTCCGTCTTATCGGGCCCCGCGGCTAGTCTGAGCTCTGCAGCCCTGGGACCACGAGTAGCCCAGCTAATTAAACCTGGACCCAGCGTGTGTGCGTGTGTGCGTGTGTGTGTGCTGGATCTGATCAATAGAGCTCAGCTTTCAATAGAAACACCCTCTTCAGAAGCAGCACAGAGAGGCTGCCTTTCAAAGAGCAGTTTTCTGTTTTAAGCACAAAAGCTTTTAGATTTAGAGCTGCACACGGTTGTAAAGTTGCACTTTAATTTTTTACGAAGTGCACAATTCTCTCTGAAGTACAAAGCAGGATTAGGGTCTTAACTGAGAAAAAAAGACTTTTAGAATAAAGTCATATTATTAGGAGAATAAGGCCGTAATATTACAAAAACAAAGTTGTAACATCACAAATTACGAGAAAAAAAGGTCATGATGTTACGAAAATGACGTCATAATATCACAAGAATAAAGCTGTAATTATGAGAAAAAAAAGTCTGAATATACCAGCATAAAGGCGTAATTTTACCAGAACAAAGTCAAAATATTACCAGAATGAAGTCATAATATTATGAGAAGAAAATCCTAATATTAAGACAGTAAAGTCTTAACTTAATTTTACAAGACTTAAGTCTTAATTTTGAGGTGAGGAAGAAAGTCCTGTCTAGTCTTGTGCCTTTTTTTGTTTGTTTTTTTTAGTTTCTATTTCTTCCTGAGCCTTGGACGGTTATTATCATTATTATTACTTCCTTTCTGTGATATGGTTGTTTGCGTACTGTGTTCATCTGTTCAATAACTTGAAAATCATCAAAATAAAGTTTTAAAAGGACAATAATTAATCGTCGTCTGTTTAACACATCTTCTCTAACCTTCAGGATTTTGGTGGAGCTAAATTTGTTAAAGAAATGTAGTCTGAGTAGAGAAATCTAGCTCGTACCCGTCTTTCTTGTAGAACTCCAGCATCATGTTGTCCGTGGCGACGCTGAGCGGCCGTCGGCTCTGGTCGTTCTGCTTCCGGTCCATCTGATCCATGTCCGGGGACGGCATCGAGCTGTAGTTGGCGTTGTGGTTGGTGTGGACGGGGCTGCCGTAGTTCCCCGTGACGTTGAACTCGATCTCTGAGAAAAGACAGAAACAATTCAGTGTTTGACTTTGTGAATAAGTGAGTCCTCATGTCCAAATTAAAAATCTACTGTTATAAGTGAAATGTCCTCCAAACTTTATTATAGCATTGCTTGTGGAAATGCACATTTCTATGTTTGCACACCCATCTCCACTTTTTGCACACTTATTTGCACTTTTTTTCTTTATTAATGCTCTTTTTAATCTTTTTGTTTGTTTGTTTTTTTTCTTTGTGCATACTGTAAATATCTTTATTATTTTTTTTGTTCGATTTTATTTAACTTTATTTTATAAGTGCCTTCCTTTGTATATATATTTGCATATTTTGCCTTTTTAACAAATATTTTTATTCAGTTGCTGCTCTCCTTTTTGCTGCTGTAACGAAACAATTTCCCTCACTGAATTAATTAAGGATTTCTATTCTATCTATATTATCAGATTACATGTCTTCAAATATCACTTTGTCCTAAGATATGTATTTTTGGAATTTACCCAGACAGCTGTCCTCTATCCAGTAGAGACAGAAAAATGTTTGACCAATGTCTCCTAAAAGCCAAACGCTTTATTGCAAAGTGCTGGAAAAGTGTTAAAATGTCCCTCTTTTGGCCACCGGTTAAAAACATTAACGTCAAGTTACGTCAAGTTAAGAGGCATGAGAAGAGTGAGGTAACGCTGAATATGTCAGTTTACTGTGAGGAATATGTAATGTATAAACCCTGATTGATTTATGTGCTTTTTCATTTCATTTATTTTATTGTACTGCAGTTTTTTTGTTTGTTTTTTTAAAATTACTTATTTTATTAATTAATGGCCTTTTGCATGTCAAATTTGTGTTATTTTTTAAAAATATTTGTTACATTATTATTATTATTATTATTATTATTATTATCATTATATATATGTATGTATATATATATATATATATATTATTTTTTTTTTTTTTTTTAAATTGTATTATGTATATTATTTTTTTTGTCACTGCCATTTATTTATTTCTGGGAAAGTTCCGTTTTGTACATTGTGTTGTGTTATGT
This sequence comes from Plectropomus leopardus, assembly GCF_008729295.1. Classification (NCBI taxonomy): domain Eukaryota; kingdom Metazoa; phylum Chordata; class Actinopteri; order Perciformes; family Serranidae; genus Plectropomus; species Plectropomus leopardus. The sequence goes on from NC_056481.1 coordinate 3,390,364, forward strand.
TATGTTTAAATGTATAACTGCTTAAAACTAATAAATACATATTTAAAAAAAAAATAATTAAAAAAAATCTATTCCCTCTTGTGTGATCTGCGCTCACCTCCGGGGAAGAACCAGTCGGCGTGCTGGATGATGGGCTCGATGATGCCGACGATCTGCAGAGAAACCGTGGTCATCATCTCTGTGATGTTCCTGCAGCAGACAGACGAGAGACTCTTTTTTAATGTTTGGATCGTAAAGACTTACACTCGGGCGGTGATTAGCACATTTTCATGATTACAGAGCCATTAAAAAAAAGGAGAAAATGAAAACCATTTCGGGAATGTTGGCTATTAAAATACTAATTAAAAGTTGAGAGGGATAAAGAGTTTGTGAGATTTACACAGAGATTTCGACGAGGTGTCCTTCACCCTTTACAAACTGCTTACTCATCACCATCATGAGCGCGCTCTGAGATATAAAAGTCTCCTGCAGATGTGTCGGAGCTCTGCGCCCATCAGCCGTTTGGTTATTAGCACTCTGAACTCAGAGCGGCATCACGAATATCAGCAGCTCAACAAAAAGAGGAAGAGAAACTGAGCTGTGACTCTGCGGAGTCCTGCTTTTTCTAGCTTTACCTACTGCATAAAAAAAATATATATATATATATTTTTTTTTTTCTCACACATGAACATACCTCCAAAGCATCTTGATTGTTTGTAAGATCATATAATGAATATCTGCAGCTTCTAATGTAATAATCATCATAACAACCAATAAATTTCTCACAAATGAAATAATAGCTGCCTCCTACAAACGTAATACAAAATCTCCTGCAAATGTCCAGAAAAGACATCAATATGACGTCCAGAAAAGACATCAATTGATGTCCAGAAAAGACAGCGATGTGACATCCAAAAAGACATCTATATGACATACAGAAGAGACATCTATACCAAATCCAGAAAAGACATCGATGAGACATCCGAACGGCAGCTGCTGTTACATTTGTGGGATTATTACATTAAAAGCTGCAGATATTTGTTACATTTGTGGTTTATTATGTTTGTGAGTGTCACAAGGTCCTTCTCCTCACAGGAAAAGCATTTAACCCTTTGAAACCTGAAAAAATTAGCTTGCTCTCCTTACAAAACATCAAAGGGCGAGGAGCAACTTAAAAAAGAAATGGCCAAAGAATTCAAAAGAAATGAATCAGACGTTACAAGGAAATTACTGGAAAGTAGGGGAAAAAAAAAAATGTAAACAGTTAGTTAATAATTAATTGTTACATAATAAGCAGTAAATTATTGTGATAATGTGTCTCTCTCACCCTTCGTTGTGCATCCACAGCAGGTTCGGTCCGAGCACAATCGCGATGTTTCCAGGTGTCATCTTATTCACGTCCTGATATTCAGTCAGTTTGGAGAGGAATTTGATCAAATACCTGTTAAAACAGATAGAAAAGGTCAGTCAGTTAAAACATTACTTAACATTAAATCCATTTAACTGATCGTAAGCACATTTACCTTCTTCAGGAAGAAGAAAACGTTAAAAGAGTTCAGTGTCTCAGTGCAAGTGCTCTGAATTTTCCGTCATTAGCTTGAAAATCTGACCATTTTTTGGGCTTTTTTTTTTTTATCAGGAACACTTTTTTTTCAAAAATATAAGATTAAACTCTGTTCAAATATAATTTCAGCATCCCAATGATGTGTTCAAGGAAAATCCAGAAATAATTTTTATATATTTATATATATATATATATATATATATATATATATATATATATATAGCATATAGCAGTATCCTGCTATGACAACTAGTGTCATCATGTCCTAAAATCCTGGAAATGTCTTAAAATCTTCGAAACATCTTATATCCTAAAAAACATCCTAAAATCCTTAAAACTTCCTTAAATCTGAGAAATATCCTCAAATCTGAAAAATGTACTAAAATCCTAGAAACACCTTAAAATCCTAGAAAAATCCTAAAATTAGCAATGTCCTAAGAATTGGAGAAACATCGTAAAATCTGAGAAATGTCCTAAAATCAAACAAATGTCCCAGAATTCTAGAAACGTCCTAATACCCTAGAAATATCCTAAAATCTTAAAAACATCCTAAAATCCTAGAAACTTCCTTAAACCTGAGAAATATCCTCAAATCTGAAAAATGTACTAAAATCCTAGAAACATCCTAAAATCCTAGAAAAATCCTAAAATCAGCAACGTCCTAAGAAACGAGAAACATCGTTAAATCTGACAAATGTCCTAAAGTCCTAGAAACCTAAAATCACAGAAATGTCCTAAAATCATACAAATGTCCTAGAATTCTAGAAATGTCCTAAAATCCTAGAAACATCCTAAAATCCAAGAAATGTCCTAAAATCCTAGAAACAACCTAAAATCCTAAAAACACCTTATATCCTAAAAGCATCCTAAAATCCTAGAAACTTCTGTAAACCTGAGAAATATCCTCAAATCTGAAAAATGTACTAAAATCCTAGAAACATCTTAAAATCCTAGAAAAATCCTAAAATCAGCAACGTCCTAAGAATCGGAGAAACATTGTAAAATCTGACAAATGTCCTAAAGTCCCAGAAACATGGTAAAATCTGAGAAAGGCCCGACACTCCCTGGGTCATGCGTGGTGCTGCAGCCCCCCGGCCTCCTCGTGCTGCGTTTCGTGATCCAGCTGTGGTCAGAACAGAGCAGAGTGCTTTCGGAGCTCATTATCACAGCAAACTATCGTCAGTCGGGTTTCCTCGGATACAGAAACGTGCCGGTGCGTTTGTGTGACTCATCCCGAGCCGAACTACAGCTGAATGAATGAACATCAGGCAGCTCATTGCAGCCAGCAGCCATCATCTGGACAGGTCTGACAGGTCTCCTCGGAGGACGACCGGCTAAAAATACGCCCTATTTGTGCGATTCGATGATGACGCTGACAAGTGCTGCAGCATCTCTGCTCTTTCAATTTCTCCCTCGGCCCTTTCTCTCTTCCTCTTCCTCCGTTTTTTTCCTTTTGATCACGAGATAAGCCCTTCAGCAAATATCGTCTACTCGTCTTCATCCAGCAGCAAATACTGCAGCTCCTCAGACATGAGCGCTCTCTTCTCTGCAACATTTCACGCAGAGGTCGGTGGTTTTTGGTTTTTGTTTCCTGGCAGGTGTCAATCACACGAGCTTCACGGAGGCTTAGAGTTTCCATGGTAACAATCAGTGACACCAGCTGACCAGTGGCACCAAACGAAAAAGCCCATTTTATCTATAAAGGTCGACACAGCGGTGAAATGTACCAAAGTACATTTATTTAAGTACTGCACTTAACCCTTTAACACCGGGACCGAAACCACTTTTCTCATGCTGCGTTCAGACACCTTTAATAAACCAGAGAAAATTGGTTTGATTTCTCTCGAAAACGTGAAAAAAGATGATAAGCAACTCAGTAAGAAATTGTATTATGTATATTATGTATTATGAAAGGGGACATAGAAATTAGCTGAAAATTAAACCTGCTGGGGATTATTGAATATTACCAAAAAAGAGAAAAATTCTGAAAACTATGTTATAATATAGTCATATATATATATGTCATAATTATAATTATTATATATTATTATATATAATATTTTCAGGATTTTAAGGTAATTTTTTGTATTTTTTTTAATTTTTATTTTTGATGTTTTTTAGGTAATTTTCTTGTCACTATTGGCCAATTTCTTGGTAATTTTGGGGCCATGTCTTGTCAAGTTGCTCATTCCCTTTTTCCCATTTTTTAAAAAAATCAAGCCAATTTGCTGAGCTTTCAAATGGTTAAGTAGTAGTAGTAGATTTGTAATTTAAAAAAAAAAAAAAAAAAAAGCTAGGGAAAACAATATTTTTTGTTAATTATTATCATGACATATATTTAAAATTAGGTCACAGAATTATTATAATTTTTAAAAGACTTTTTTTCCAGGTCATTTATTGTGTGTTTTTTTTTTTTTAACTTTATTTTCCTTTTTCTTTTTTTATTCAAATACATTTTATGGTCATCAGGGTTCCCACATATATTCATGGACAAAACGTCAAAAGTTTTCCATGACTTTCAAGGACCCATCAAGGTATTTTTCAAACATATCAGATTCAAACTCTATTCAAAAATATTTAATTTTTAATTTAATTTAATTTAATTTAATTTAATTTAATTTAATTTAATTTAATTTAATTTAATTTTCAGGTAATTGTCTATTACTTCTTAATATTTTCTTGCTCATTTTTGGGTCATTTCCTCCTTTGTTCCTCATTTCCTTGTTCCAATGTTTTTGAAAGAAATCAAGCCAATTTGCTCAGGTCTCAAAGGGTTAATCTAACAAGCAGTATATAAAATCACAAAAATCAGCTCCACTTTAACAAGCTGCAACACTGAAAAACATGAATGCATCGATAATTATCATTTGCACTTTAAGTAAGATTTTAAATGTGGGATTTTCACTTGTAACAGAGTATTTTTACACAGTTTTATTGCTACTTTTACCTAAGAAAAAAGATCTGAGTACTTCTTTCACAAGGAAGAACTAAGAGAAAACTCCCCAAAAAACATGACTCATAATTTGGCAGATTGCTCCTACTTAAGATCGTCAAGAACTAGATAGTTTGTGCAAGAGATGAATTAAAAATGTGAAGTCGAACTGAAGATTTTGAGCCGGCTGACTTCCAGCTGGTCCCAGGAGACGAGCACAAAGAGTGAAACATGGAAACAGTGACTCACTTAAAGTTGTTGTTGTTGGCGGGCGGGAGCTTCTCGCAGGCGTTGAGGAGAGCCTGAAGTCTCTTGTCTTGATCTTGAATGCTGCAGAACGACAGGAAAGAAAACAAAAGGTATAACATTTTAACATAAAGTTCAAAACAAAAGCTGATCAATACCAGCAGTGATCTAACAGCAACAATAAGGTGGAGAGGATACAGACTTGGAGGCCTGGATCCAGTCGTTGTACAGCTCGTATGTCATTAGAGGCTCAGGGAGCTCCCGCAGGTACGACTTCAAAGCACCTGGAGAAAATAAAAGTAATGATAATAATAAGACAAATGCATGCAATGCATATTTGTGCTAATAAAAAGCATATATAACTCTAAGCTGAGCAAACTGGTTTGAGTTCTTTCAAAAACACGAGGAGAAAGTAATGAGCAACTTAACGAGACACAGCCCAAAAATGAGCAAAAAATAAAATAAAATAAAAACAAGAAAAAAATAAAAATTTTGAAAAAGTTACAAAAAAAATTATCTGAAATCTGAAATTATACTTTAAAAAAGTAACTATCTTATCAATTTTATTATATTGTTTTCTGTGACATAATTTAACATGAGTTTATTATAATTATAATGTATTTTTTTTTTTAATTATTTGGATATTTTAATAATTTTAGGGTGATTCTCTTATCACCTTTCACAAATTTCCAAATTTCTTGCAGTTTGTGAACATTTATTGCAAAGTTGGTCATTGACTTTTTCCCATTTTTTAAAAAAGAAATCAAACGAATTTGCTCAGATTTCAAAGTGAGAGGCTTCTCAAAGTAGCACAAGAAAACTGATGGTGATCCTGGTTTCAAAGGGTTAATGTGCTCAGTGTGTCTCACGCATGTCTCCAAAGGGGGGGACAGAAAATCGAAATTCTGGGAAAAAAAATAGGGCTTCATTTTCCACAACATGAACCAGCAGACAGAACATGATGAACAGACTCATACATAAACAGACGACAAAACAGAAAATAAAAAAATATTATTATTGTTTTTGTGTGCTCAAATTAAACTACTCTCTGCTTTACAATAATTTCTTTAAAATATAAAGTTTCTGTGAAAAATGTTTTCCATTACACGCTCACAAACATTAACTGCATTCAGACCCTCCTCCTCTGATACGACAAGCACTTCAAAATAAACTAATCTCCACACATGCTTGATCAGAACGAGTGTGGGCGGAGATGTAATTTTCCAGCGCCGAGGAGGAAGGTGACGGCTGACTGGGCTTCTCTCTGACTCGTCTTCCTCCTCCTCTTCCTCTCCGTCTGGTCTGCTGCGTTCATTTCCCCCGGGAGCGCGTGGGAGGATGACAAACAACGGCAGGGCATCCCTGAGAGGGAGACGGCTCGGAGGCTGCTGCCGGAGTGTAACATGACAGTGACTATGTGTGTGTGTGTGTGTGTGTGTGTGTGTGTGTGTGTGTGTGTGTGTGTGTGTGTGTGTGTGTGTGTGTGTGTGTGTGTGTGTCTGTGTGTGTGTGTGTGTGCGCGTGCACGCGTGATGTTTGTGGCTGGTGCTAAATAAACCTATTAAATCTATGAAATATGGCGACCCTTTTAAACCTGGAGCATCATCTTCAGATGCCTTTCACAAGCATTTAACCCTTAATTTAACCCATAAACGAGGAAAAAAATGCAATGAGCAACAACAGAAGAAACACAAAAATAAGTAAACTAAATGAATAAAAACCAATTAATGAATAATCAAACAAAGTAAAGACGAGGGAAGAGGGAAAGTCTTTTAAAATGTATGATAATTTCCTAATTTTAAATACATCATTATGATAATTATACATAGATTTTTTCCTTGGATATTTTCCCTAGGTTTTAAAAAAATAATTTTCTATATACACTAAACGGTGGAATATATATATATATATATATATATATATATATATATATATATTTAATAACTTGGTGTTAAAAGAATATTGTCATTGTTGTTGTTGTTTAGGGTAAATTAACTTGAATGAGTTGTTAAATATTTCTTAATAAGTTGCTCATTGCCTTTTCCCCATGTTTTTGAAAGAAACTACACAATTTTTTGTTTTCATTTTTTTTATATTTCTACATGCAGACTTTATCATTTCTTCTATGTCTTTTGATGTAGAGCACTTGATGCATGTAATTTCTTTCTTGCAAACAAGCTGGGCTGCATTTTGTTGTGTGAATTATTATTATTGATTTGCTCAGGTTGCAAAGGTTTAAATTCTGACAGCAGAGCACGAAAAGTGAGTCTGCTGCAGGTTTCAAAGGGTTAAAGCAGCAGCAAACGCTCCTCTGGTTTTCAGTATCGACAAAGGAAATCCTGCTGCGTCTGACTGATGCTGACGGAGGATGAACTCCTGCACGCTCCCACCTCCTCCATCACGACTAGCGACCGAATGAGATTTGCTGCTGGAGCTAACCCAGTTTAAAATGGGATCATCACGGCCTCGGCTCGGATTCATCTCTCTGCTCGCTCCGGTGAACACAGCTGACTGACTGTGAGCTGATGTTTTTAATAAAGGGACATATTGTTTCTGATGGGTGAAAACATCGTGTCTCCAGAGTTTGTGCTTTTCATTGATGCACTGAGTTAAAAATACAAACAGCTGCAAAATAAATTCAAACATGGGTGGGATACGGCTGGAGTTAACCCTTTAAAACCTACGCAAAGTGGCTTTATTTCTTTTAAAAACACACAGAGAAGGCTATGTAAGGACAGAAGAAATGACCGAAAAAATAGTAAGAAAATACTGAAATGTAACAGACAATTACTTGAAAACAAAATAAAATAAAATAACTCGAAAATATGTAAGAAGTACAAGAAAATTACCTAAAAATTAGTGAAAACAAACAAACAAAAAAGAAAGTTAAAAACAATGACTTGGATTTTTTTTTAAATTATAATAATAATAACAAATAACAACAAAGAAATGACCTGGGGGGAAATATATATTTATAAAATTATATAGAACAATTATATTAGAACAACAATAACAACTTTTAAAAAATATCATAATTTTACAACATCATTTTGAATATGTAATTATGATTATAAATGTAGTTTTTTCCTTGCTTTTTAGTTTTTTTCCCTTGACATTTTTCCTTAGATTTTTCAAAATAATTCTTTAAATAAACTAATTTTGTGTAATTTGTGGAACATTTCCTATCACATTGCTCATTGCCTTTTTTTCCCATGTTTTTGAAAAAAAATCAAATAAATTTGAAGGGCTTAAAAGGGTTAAATACTTGTGAAAACAGCACAAGAATAATGACGTTGCTACAGGTTATACCAGGTTTTGACTTAGAGATGTGTCCCAAATCACAAATTCAAAATGTGTTGTTTTCAAGCTTAAAATATTTCCCATAGCTTCTGAAAAGTTGTTATTTTGGAGATACAAAGTTTTGATCTGACAGCAGTTAGCGAGCACCTTCCTCACGAAAGGAAAAGATCAATAACATCATCCTAACAGCCTGAAAGCTTTTCTGTCTTTTGTAGTCTGTTCTGATTTAAAAGCAGCAGAAGAAAAAATCCGTCTGCCTCTAATCCCAGTTATATTAGGAATTTATCACCAGACGTTTTTGTGATGCTTTATTGAACATCGCAAACAAAAACGGACAAAAACATTTTTGTTATTTTGCTGTTACCTCTCTTGAAGCATCTGGAGAAGCGAACTGAATCCTAAACAAGTCTTAATGTAATCCTTTAACTCTCATGTGTGGCCCTCACATAAGACTTTCAAATTAACCTTTAGCAGGAAACTCACCGACGACAGCTGCAGAATCGGTAATGTGTGCAGGAGAAATAAACACAAACATAATATTGGGGATGTGTTTGATGCACGGGAGCAGCGGATCATTTAGCAGCTTAATTATGATGTTTGTGAGGAAGTGAAGGCGGCAGACGGACGGCTCGGTAACACATGGACGTGAGAGGGAGCGTGCCAGAAATGTACAGAAATTAAGAATCCTAACGAGCAACGGGTGCCAAACTCATAAATCTGCTCCTGTAAGGCGAGCTTCCCATTTCGGACGACCGTAATCAGCCAGGCTCAGTTTGTATTCAAAGCTTTTTTGTAAACAAGCTCAATTTTGTGCCTTTTTATGCACTATGGCAGTGATACTCAAATCATGGCCCGCGGGCCAAATCTGGCCCCCCATAGGGTGCCGGTGATTTACACTGGGAATTAATTTTATACTTATATATGTATACATATAAGGTGCCAGAGTGCAACAAAATAGAGCTTGTTGATCAAAAAAGTGCCAGTGGAGGATCCTCCACACCCTCTGACAGATGTCCTGGTTAAGACCCTAAAATCCTAGAAATCTCCGAAAATCCTAGCAACGTCCTAAAGTCTGACAAATGTCCAAAAATCCCAGAAATGTCCTTAAGTCCTAGAAATGTTCTAAAATTCTAGAGATGTCCTAAAATCCTAGAAATGTCCTCAGATGCTGGAAATGTCCACAAATCCTAGAAATGTCCTAAATCTGAGAATTGTCCTATAAACCTTGGATTGTCCTAAAATCCTAGAAAAATAAAAGCCTGAAATTCTAGAAACGTCCAAAAGTCAGAGAAATCCTTAAATCCTAAAAACGTCCTAAAATTCTGGAAATGTCCTAAAATCCTAGAAACATCCCAAATCCTAAAAACATAGAAATGTCCAAATGTCACATGTTTCTAGGACTTCTAGGATTGCGTATTCCTGCTTTAGTAGCAATAACTGCTTTAAGTGAGAATTTTTCGGGCTAAAGACGCCTGTGTTTGGGGTTGCTGGGGCAGAGGGAACATTTGGGGTGGCGTTGCCTTGGGGGGAGGGGCTTATAGAAAAACAGCTCACCTGCGATGGCGTGAGGGTCTGCAGAGTACTCCTGAACGTCCAACACGCCGCAGTCCAAAGACGCTTTCAGCTTCTTCAGTTTGGAGGCCGACGGAGCGACTCTGAATAAACCCTGAAACAAAAAAACGAGTTTAAACTTTCACTCCCACAGTGAAATCTTTAACCCTTTGAGACCTGGATTGGCATCCAGGTTTAAAGGCTTTTCACACGTATACACAAGTAAAACACTTCTTAACCTCACTGCATTTATTTGACAAATATACTTTCAAATAAAGATTTTTCATAGAAAGCATGTTATCAGTTTAGGAAACGTGTACATACTGTACTATTATCATACTGTTGAATTAGCTCCACCCCGACCAGCTGCAGGATTATACTGCGGACACCTCAACGCATTAATGAAAATAATGCAATCATATAATGTAATAGCTACAGTTTATAATCTTACAGTCTGAAAAGGGCAATTCTGCATGAGGCTGAGTACTTCTACTTTTCATACATTACAAAGTACACTGTGCTGATAATACTTCTTTACTTTAGGATGCAGGACTTTTAATCTTAAGAGAATATTTTAGTTCATTTATGTACTTATTTACCTACTTCACACGATAATTTTAAATCATTTTAAATAATCTTTTTATCTTTGCACCTCTCGTCTGCACTTTTGCTATTTTTTATGGTGATTTTTATTTGAAAATCCTAACTTTTTTACTGTAAATCTGTATCCTTAATGTTTTTATATTTCACTGCTCTGTAAAGCCCTTTGAATTACCCTGTTGTATGAAATGTGTTACACAAATAAAGCTGCCTACTTTTTATGTAAAAAAACAGCACATAAATCACATCACATGTATATTTTACACAAATATTCACACAGGTATTTCTAGGTATTTCTAAAGAAGGGTTTATACATATTATATTTGCAAAACATTTTGGACATTAAACGTGACTCTTAGTGAACAAACCGCTGATTCAGCAGCCGTTCTGGTTACAAAAGGGTGAATTTGTGTTTCAAGAACCAATATTTTTTTTCAGCTGCCTCATAAAACTTTAAGTTTCAACACCAAGAATTCATTTGTCAGCTTTAGATTAAATTAAACAAATGTGTTTCTGCACCACATCCCAAAACATTATCCATAATGTTCAGCAAACATCACATTAGGTCTAATTACTGCAGAATGCTAATTAAGTTATTCGTAATGATATATTTGTTTTTTTATTTAATCTCATGAAAAGATTTGTTTATGGGAAAAATTCACTGTATCTTCAATAAATCTCCATTAAACAACTGTTACATCCTGAGTAATTAAAGCTGCACAGCTCACCGGCCTGATAACATTATAACATTTATTACCATCACACATTAATTCAACAGTCGAGTAGATTTCCCCTCACTGACTTTATCTCTGTGGTAACTTTTGCAACATTCCTCTCCGTTAAATGTGTTTACTCTGTGTGTGTGTGTGTGTGTGTGTGTGTGTGTGTGTTTGTGTGTGTGTGTGTGATGTTAGAGACAGGTGCAGTGTGTGTCTGTTGTGCAGTCTGACCTCCTCCTGCATGCCGCACTCCAGCAGCATGGTGACACAGGCCTCGATGGGGAAGGCAATATCTCTCCCGCTGAGCGCTAAGTGCTCCTCTAATGGTTTCCCGTAGCACGGCTTCTCCACCCAGGTCTCTGTCAAACACACACACACACACACACACACACACACACACACACACACACACACACACACACGTTTAGCATCTGTAGCCGCCCCTGTATTCTGTGCATGTTTTTGTACAGAGGCGGCTACAGATGCTAAACGTGTTTTTGCAGTATGCATAAAGTTGCCAAAACAAACAGGAAATATATTTTCTGAGAAATCTTAAAAGCCCCAAAAGCACATTTAGAACAACAGTGGTTCTTAAAAATTAGAGATTTTGTGCTTTTTGTTTTCACTGGCAGGGAGTTTATTGAAAAAAAATGCGATATTATATATATCTACAGTCCAATCAGTGTGTGTGTACATATATAATCAGATTTAAATAAATAGAAATTAATGGCATTTTTTTAAATTAATAGATGCCTGCATTTAATTAACTTTAATTAACATCAGTTATAGAAATTATTTAATATTAAATTATTAAATTATTTATTTTATTTAATTATTTAATATAAATACATATATTTAGTGTGTGTGTGTGTGTGTGTGTGTGTATAAGTAATATATAGTATAAATGTGCATAATGATGCTTGCTTAAACTTGCCTCTTGTTTATTTACCTTTGTATTAATACCCCTTTTAATTTTCTGATTTATTAATTAATTCTAAAATTAATTTTTATTCAGTTTAAATTTATTTTAAAATGCATTTCTTAATTTTTTTATTCATCCACTTATGAATGTGTGCATCTGCCTAAATTAGCTTTTTATTTCCTTACCTTTGTCTTAATTCCCCTATTTATATTCTTTATTCTTAAGTTTTCTTTTTTTGTAAATTTTTGCTGAAGAAGAAACTGGCTGACGTTATATATACGTAAACTCTCAGTATGTGCAACTTTCACATATATTGATCATATATGTGATTGCAAACTGCAAACTGTTCATAATCACACACAAACTAACAGACATGGACACCACAGCAGAGCCTGAACTTTAAGACAGAGGATTCAAAGAGTCAGAAAACAGACGTCATCGTGAGTGTGTTGTTTTCGGACTCACCCTGATGAGCTTTGATCTGAGGCAGCACACTCTGAAGCAGCTCTAATGACTTCCTGTGGTACTCCGCCTGGACTTCTATCAGCTGCACACAAAGCAGAGATCAGAGAGTGTGTGATGGACGAGCAGAATATGGTTTTGTTTCTGCGCTGAAGCCACAAGTCGCCACAGTCAGACGGTGCACTTACTGTCTGGAAGTAGCTTGCATAGTCAATTTCTTTGGCCACAAAACTGTACATGTCTGCTGATAACTGATCCTGGGGAAGACAAAGGAAAACAGACTTTAAAAACAACAAAATACATGATAATAGAAACATAAAATCTGTTAAGCAGACCTTTGAAAGCATATGAAGGTGTAATTAATTACACTGATGATGGCTGCAGGCTCTTAGACTGTGCACGCCTGAGTCTGCGTTAATGTTATTAGTTACACCTGTGAGTTTCCTGCTTTGAAGCCAGAATGTCAGAATAACTTTTGCAAATCACAGCATTTTCTTTTCAAAAGTAAATGTAAAGCAGGGTTGTAAAGTCTGAGGCTACTTGTGAAAATACTTATATTTTGCATTTGTTTCAAATTAAGTAATATTATTATTTATTTTTATTATTTTTTTCTTTTTACTTTTCATTTACTGTTAGCAGTTGCATATTTTAGTATGCATCTTTTAGCTGCAGTAAGCAAGCAAACCTTTAACTATAAAGCATGCCAAACGAGTATATTAACAGTGATAACAATGTTAATTTAGAAAAAGAGTAACCAAATTTATGACATAAATGCATAAATATGGCAGGTAATAGTCAATGTTTGGTCAATGGTAAAAAATGTTTTTTAATAATTTGCGCATTAAATATCAATTTTTACATCACATGTAAAGTCTAATATGGTGTTAATTTTAACTGCTGTCCCTTTAGAGTGACCAGATTAAATTTAAAAATATATAAAAATATAATTAATAAAACACCATATAAAAACTACAATTGAAATGCAAAAAAAACATGCCGAACTGAACCAAACCGAATCAAACTGTTGGTGGAAACACCTCTAACTGCGTGTCTCCTGTTTGCAGCTGAGCAGGTAGTGTGCAGTGGGTTTATCGGATCTTTTTCTGCGATAAAAGCTGCCTGCTGCAGCTACAAATGCTGAGCCAAAATCTATGCCATATGCATGAAGACAGCCAAAAGTACTTAAAATAATGAAGAATGAAAAGTGCGTAAAATGCTCAAACAGCCCCTGAGGGTTAATGTGATGACTGACTCGACAGATCTCCATGCGGTTGGCTGCCTCCTCCATCTCTTCCCTGAGGTGGTCGGCCTTGGCTCCTGTTGGCTGCAGGTTGCTGGACAGTCCCGAAGACTTGCTGGACTGATAATACCTGAAAACAAAAAAAAAAAAAAAAAAATGCTTTATCAGTCCTCCAAGTACTGAATGAGGAAGTACTTTAGTAACAGTACAAATAACACACTATGAAAACATCCCACTACAAGTAAAAGTCCTGCATTCAAAGCTGTTTCAGGAAAAATGTCATTTAACCGTCGTGTTATGTTGCAGGTCAATTTGACCCATTTTAGAATTTGAGAATCTCTGTCGAGTGTTTTAGTTAAAGTGTTTCTTCGACTGGACTTATTGGTGTAATCAATGTCGGACATGTCCACGCGCTGGAGCGGGCTGTCAGACATGTCCCAGCTGGAGTGGGCTATTGGGCATGTCTGCGCTCTGGAGCCATTTTGCCACGCCAATTTCCATTTTTTTTCACCAGGCTGGACAACCATACCACTTTTCATGAGTTTTTGGGGATGTTTAGGCCTCCAAAATGTGATTCATCAGAGAAAAAAAATCCCAACTCCTTGCATTCCAAGAGGGTCCTCGCTCACGGTTTGTCCTCGGGCCTTAAAAAACTGCCAAGATCTGTGAGAGGTGAATAACACCATTGCACGTTATACTGATTAAATTGTTTGTAATTGTGTTAATAATAAGGTTCAAACTATGTTAATTTGGATTTTTTGGTTTCCGACAGCTTTTGGATGATTAAACATAAACGCGCTGTAATGATGAAAGAAAATAACTGGTGGGTTAAAGTATAAAAAGTAAATGGTCCTTGTGTAGTAAAATGTTCCCTGTCGTTGTTTTACATCTTCAGCAGCTCAAGACTTTTGTTCCTGAGAGCGATAATCATCGACAACAGAATCTGACAGCTTCTCTGACAACATGACTCACTGCAAACAAAAACAAAACAGCTCGAGACTTCGGATAACTCTCCACTATATATGTTTCCCCAGTCTTTCAACATAAGCTGTTTTCTCCTCTAATTCAAAGTCTCCTCTCCGCTCTCTGACTGTCTGACTCTCTGTCTGAGTCTCTGGGTGGAGATAATATGTCGCGCTGCCAGAGGAGCTCAGCTCACAGCAGCATGATGGGAAAAACTGTCTCAGATTTGGGTCACAAAAAAAAAAGCGGAGTGACTGACTGGACTGCAGAGAAGAAAATCACATTTCTGTCCGTGTCACTGCTCAGAGTGGCACTGAGACGACGGTGAATCAGCACAAACAAAGTGTGGCGATGGCATGTTTCAGGGATCCGGAAAAACGGCTTCTGATTGGACGAGAGAGAAATCCGCGCTGACGTGATGATTCCAACGATTCAGAGTCACTAAGAGGTTTTCACACCTGAAATCTAAAGTTTACAAACACCAACCTTTTCAACAATGAAAGACGATGAAAGTTTGAGCCATAACACACTCTTTCATCAAGAATTAGCTGCGTTATTTACTTAACCCTTTAAAACCTGAGCAAATTAATTTTTTTTTCAAAACATGGGAAAAAAGCAATGAAAAATGAATAAATGACCCAAAAAATAACAAGTTAAGTTAACAAGTTAACAAAAACAACAATAAAGAAATGACCTGGACATTTTTTTTTAAAAAAAGATGCTAATTTTATTACAGAATTTTAAATTTGAAACTAAAATAATCATAACTGTCGGTTTTCCCTAGCTTTTTAATTATTTAACTAAAATTAGTAAAAAAAACACAAAACTAAATGGATGTTACCTAGAAAAAGTGTCAAAAAATTATAATAATTCTGTGACATAAATGTAAATATGTAATTATTATTATTATATATTTATATATATATATAGATTTTCTCCCTTGACAGTTTCCCTAGCTTTTACATTGTGGACGTTTGTGTTAAATTTGAGAAAACAACCTAAAGGTGCTCTCGAGATATTGTGTTCACGAGACAGATGAGGTGACAATGACCTTGACCTTTAACACAAAAATCAAATCAGTTCATCATTAGGTCCATGTGGATGTTTGTGCCAAAGTTGAAGAAATTCCCTCTTGGTGCTTGTGAGATTTCATGAGAATGATACAGAAGCATGTCAGAGTGACTTTGACCTTTGAACTATGACCACCAAAATGTAAACATCCCTAGGTCAAAGTGGATGTTTGTGCCAAATGGAAAGGATGTTGCGTTACAAGGCTGCGGACAGGGCCACAGTCAGCTCAGCCTTTGAACATTAAAAATTCATTAAATCATTGTTGAATATAAATGGACGTTTGTGACAAATTTTTTAAAAAATCCATCCACATGTTGCTGAGATATCATGTTTACAAGAATGACACAAATACAAGGTCACAGGGACACTGACCTTTGACAACCAAAATTTGACCAGTATACTGTTAAACCTAAGTGAATGTTTGTGCCAAATTTAAAATTCCCTCCTTGAGATAACACCTTCATGAGTTTGGAGCTGACTGGTGGACAACTCGAAAACTTAACGCCTCCAGCCACAGCTATTTCTGTTGCGGAGGGACAAAAATTACTCTCTGGGGACATAATCTGTTTATAATTTCTTATTACTATTGTCAATAAATCCAAAAACTGATACTGAATCGATTCGACTAACGAGTATTGTCTATATAAAGCCTAACATCACCATCCTTATCCTTTAAAAAAAAAAAAAACACTGAAAAACTGGCAGAAAGCAAAGTTTTCACACTCCAGACACTTTGGTTACAACTTGACTGCATGCAATCAAATCCCAGCGACATTCAGTGGGAAGCGTCGCCACCAGTCCGCTCACAGGGGATGAAGTTTCTCACCTCACAGCCAAGTTTCTCTCTCACACAGACTCACCGTGTGCGCGCCGAGTCCATGTCCAAAACCAGCTTCGCTAAATGTTTCCTTTGTTTCTGGATATTTGGGATTTCCACCTGAGAGGACGGAGCAGAGAGTTTGCTGTTTGCTGGCGTGAAAAAAGGGAACAGACTCAGTATTGTCACGCTTTGCACCTGTTGTAGGAAAACTCTGTTTCTCATGAAGATTAGTTTACTGGCTAATTCACAGAGTAATCATGTACAGTTCGTCCTGTTTCAGAACATAAAAGATGCTTTTAAACAGAGAAATTACAGCGAATGATTGTCTGAGAAGTTTCACAGATTATTACGAGACTCTAATCAACTATTCTTCTCTCTTTTACCTTAATGTCTTAAGTAGCGGGTTAACAGATTATCGGCTTGGCTGATTATCAGGGACGATATTTGGCATTTTGGCTTTTTATTTTAATGATCAGCAATAAAATTACTAAATTAAAAATGAAAAAAGTGTCAGCATGGTAGGAATTTTTACTTTGTAAAACCTCAGGGAGATATTTTTATTTATTCATTTTTTAATTTAAATTTCACTTGACTTTGTAAAAGAAGTTGCTGGGAACTTGCTGAATTTGATGTTGAAGGTTTTAGTTTTGATTAAACATTTGCTCAAGAAATTTAAAAAAAGCTTTTGTGTCGCTGCTGTATTCCAAACTCTAAATATTGACAGAAAGATTTTAATTTTGATTGTAAAGGCATATCAGTCCCAAATATCTCTTATTGGTCTCTATAACTACTAATAATGAGTATCAGCCCTGAAAAGCTGCAGTCGGGGGTCCCCCTCAATATTTTTTTTGAAAAATAAATACAAAATCTTGAATTACAAAAAACAGTCTGGCGTCTTTTTCTGATCAGCGTTATAGTTTGTTTGTTAAATGCCACCGTCCATCACTGAGCGTTGTGTCTGTACCTCTGCGAGGTCGTATAGCGGCTCGACGACGTCCCTCTCGATGGTGAGCTCGAACAGGATGAGCTCGTGAGCGAGTTTGTCCTGCGTCTCGCCGCAGAGCTTCAGCATCTTCCTGCGGCAGACAACAGGACCAAGAAACATCAGCGAGCAGTCGGGATGACGATCAAACACGATCAGAAGCATTCAAAATGTGAAATGTAGGTCTTTTCTCAATAATACAATGATTTCTTTTTCTGAGTTGCTGATATTTATGTACTTTCTCTCAAAAGTCTGAAATAAACAGCAGTGATGTCTATACATGAGGTGTACGAATTGATGCAGGAAGGTGATGTAACACAATGAAACGCGGCAGTGGTGGGCGTAAACAGACAGAAATACAGCTTCACATCAACATGTGCAAATAACACGATAACATTTTGCTTTCCTGCATTTTTTCTTTCAGTTATCTGAAATAAAAACATGAAAACATGGTTTCATCTGCACGTGTTTTTGTGTTTGCAAAGGACTTTAAAAATGTTACATATTTGGCAATGTTACAACTTGGCAAAAAAAATGATAAAAGTTGATGAGACAGCAACCTGGAAATTAGCTTAGAGGGATGACAGGAGGGTTGATAAATATTATTTAAAAAAATAAGAAAATTTTACAGAAAACTTATAATTTATGTTTTAAACATTAACAGTACATTACAAAACAAATTTTTCTTTTTTTGGGGGGGGGGGGGTATTTTCAGATAATTGGTGATTTTGTTTTTGTTTTTTTTACCAATTCCATGACTTTGTAGGCCTGGAACGTGTGACTGTGGAATGACTTTTCCAGGTTTTCCATGACCCTGAGCAGAGGATAATGTTTGTCCTCATCTGACTGCATTTCTTAACATGAATGAATAAATAAATAAAATGCTGCCAGTGATTACAGATAATTAGTGATCCCTTAAATGACTGTGTGTGTGTGTGTGTGTGTGTGTGTGTGTGTGTGTGTGTGTGTGTGTGTGTGTGTGTGACTTTAAGTACTCACCCGAGTAGAGACTCGTCGCCGAGCACAGCCGCCCCCTCCACCATACATTGTGCTAATGTTGTTAGTGGAAGCTTCTTCTGCACACAAACACACAAACAATCGATGAATCAGCCGGTCGGCTCGATGTGTCATTCAGCGGTGGAAAAACAAATTAAATGAGTCACACACAAACTGAAACACACATATAAATACAAACAGACGTGTTGCAGCTCACACACAGACACAAACCTGAAGGAAAATCGGTCCTTTTGTTCTCTCTGACTGTTTGATATGATGAGTTTGTTTGCTGCTAATTGTGATGAAGGAGATATTTTGTAATTAAGCACCTGCTTTTTTCAAATGTAATTAGGCTTGTCGTTCACACTTTTACTCTACCAGCATCATCTGCTCCTACTACTCACTACCCCTAACACTTCCCAGTTATTATTATTATTATTATTGCATTAATATTCAGGGTTCATACACATTTTACCAGAAAACGTCCATGACTTTTCCATTAATTTACAGCAAAATTTCAATACCATACATTCTCATCTCGTATTTTTTGGCTATTTTTAAAGACAAAAGTTTAGGGCGAATTTAAAATAAAAAATGCCTTCCAAATGGGTTTAGAAGGCATGTTTACTTTTTTTACTTTTCTGCCATATTTTTTTCTTTCTTTAAATTTTTTTTAGCAATTTTGAAAGAAAAAAGCTGATATGCTGATTTTATATATATAATTGCTGATATAAATATAATATGCTGATATATGTATATAATTGATTTTAAAGGAAAAATTGTGTGAGTTGTGAGAGTTTTCATCTTTCTTTTTCTTTATAACATTTATTTCACCAAAAATCACACCATTTATCTCAGTCAGTAAATTATTATTGGATTCTCAATTTCGGACAGTCTTTGAACACATCACGCCGTTATACAAGTTTGTGAAACCAAATTCCATAACTTTATCAAAAAATTTTCACGGTATTTTTTTCATATTCCAAAACTTTTACAAGCCTGGAAATTGTCATTTGCAAATTCCATGACTTTTCCAGGTTTTGTCATGACTCTATGAACCCTGAATAATATATTTTGTTGGTTTTCTTCTCACCGAGGGTGACCTGACAGACTTCTTGTCCACGTCCACGCCCTGCTGGCCCTGCAGACAGGCGGTCAGCTTCTTGTGTGTGCTGTGAGAAACCTGCTTGACCAGCTCCAGACGTTTCTCCACCTGGAACATAAAAAGATAATGCACCGATTATGTCAGTTTCCAAACGTCCCCATCGGCAGCTACACACATGCAGACACTCACAGCCTTGAGTTAGAATTAATTCTGGCATCAAAACAAGCTTCTTCTCAGCTGGGGACACTTCTATGACACCATTACCTGTCTCACTTAAATGCCTCTCATTTCATTATTAAACCAACTCAGTGGAACCGATGTCGCCGCCACTGAGGGCGGCATTAATCAGATCAATTACAGCGCTGCACCCCGAGTCAATCGGCGGGGACGCTCATTCTTTTGTCTCGAAAAGAGCTTCAATTTCAGCGCTCGTTAACGTCTCCTGAAGGCAGCTCAGAAATCCATTTGAAAAAGTCATTTCATGCACACTGAATACTTTACACTGATGATGATTTTTTTTTCCCATGAGAGGCCGCAAACACCACTCAGCACACACACAGAAACACACACACTTGATTGATTAGTACCTGTAGTAGGTCTTCACTTAATACTTCTGTTTTTTCAGCCCTGGAAGAGAAGAGAAAAAGAAAAAAGGAGGCTGTTAGGCTGCAGGGAGAACAGCTAAATTACATAACTTAGAAGTGAGCAACAAACACACACAGTACTCGATCAATGTAATTACATCATTTGCTGAATTTCTGAGCACATAATGAAAAATATATTACAGTTGCAACCTGGAGCTAAAAGAGGAAGGTTTATATTTCAACTGTTTCAAGCAGCTCAAGCCACAGATGGAGTACTGAAGGGGCCGACCGAGCGCAGACACAAGCACCCAAAGACAAGACACACAAAACCAAAATTTGTGTTAAAGACACACAAGACAACCAGAAGAGACAAAAAAATCCCTAAAAGAGACACGAAACATCTTTAAAAAAAAAAACAGATTATTTTGGAGAAATAGGACGACTAAGAAGAGACAGAAACCAACCTCAAAGACACACAAAACGACCAAAAAAGGAGAAAAAATGCCTCAAAAAACAACAAGAAAAACAAAAAAATGCCCTCAAAGAGACACAAAACATCCAAAAAAAGACACAAAATTATTTCAGAGAAATAAGATGACCGAGAAAACACACAAAATAGCCTTAAAGACACACAAAATAATCAACAAGAAAGAGGAAAAAAATGCTTTAAAGAGACACAAAACATCCAAAAGAAACAAAATAACCACAAAGACAAAAAATCAACAAACAACCAAGAAAAGACACAAAACCTCAAAAAGATGCTTAATAACTAATTGTCTCATGACGGAGGAACTGCAAAGGGCTGGTGGAGATGAGATATTCCTCTGTTCCTAACTCATGGTAACAATGTGCAAACACAAATGTTATAAAAGTTAAACGCCTTAGCGGTCAACACTACACAGTCTGCATACGCCCAAGATTTAAGATTCAGATTAAGGTTAAATCCACCCCATGAAAGATAATCCCACTCTACACTGTGGTGCAGAACAATGATAACTGTCAGCTGATAATATAATAACTGCCACGTAATGTAATTACTTGCTTAAATATGATGAAGCTGTTACTTCTAATTAGATAAAAATACAGGGAAGCTTGTTGATTGATTTCCACACAATGTAATTAAATAATTATGATGAAACAAGAGTCTAAAGTCATGCTGGCGGCTCTGTTAGGCTGCACTTAGACTGTGTAAAATAATGCATCATAGATACAGTGGAGCTTTGAGCCAAAATGCTAATATCAGCATGCTAATATGCTACATATATGATACACACACAATACATGTTAGTGGACATATTCACTTTTTGTTTTGGTCTTCTTTTTGGATTTGTTGACGATAACAAAAATATAAAACTTATCCTTTAACAATCTGCTGTGTAATAATATCTTGCCCACTCCAGCTTTTAAAGAGACATTTTTGTTCCATTTTTTCTGAGTTATTAGATCATCAGTCCCTTCAGGCCACACACAACACGATATCGACTACGAGTCAGACCTTAAAGCCAGAAAACAGAGAGCGAGGTGAGAAAACAACGATGGAGATCGACAGTTCGACCTGAATCAATGCAGACGTTACAACATGCAAGGCTTCGGGGAGCTAAAGGTTAATAATGAAGTACAAGACGTTCTCTGGAGGAAACTGTTGCCTGCAGCGTTGTGGCATTTGGAGAACAAATACAGCAAATACAGCGATGATGTGACAGCGGGCAGAACATCAAGATACAAAAGGCAAACTCTACAAGAAAAGAGAAATGAGTCGTCTGATTCAGTGCACTTTATCAAGTCTTCTGTTTCAGTACAGGCCTTTTTTTTTTAAATATCTTTATCAACTTCGGCTAATTTCATTAATAATTTCAAATATTTACAGAAGAAAAACTATAATAAATATAGAAAATTCCCTCAGGACATTAAACAAGGAGATTCAGAGGAAAAAACAAAATAAAACAAAACAAAATAAAATAAAATAAAATAAAATATGTAGAGGGAAAGAAATACCTAGATTGTATGACTATAAGGCAACCAGCAAAGTAGAGAAAGCCATGCCAAGCCATTTTTGCAATGAGCCAGATGGGTTATCGTCACAAGAAACACCAAAAAATGGCAAATGCTACAGAATTTGAATATCATTAAAAGAGCGTATACTTATATAATTATATACATATTAAGTGTAATAAATGAAGAGTTTTCATTCCTTAAATCACCAATGGTAAATAAACAAACAAACAAATAAACACAAGTCACCAAAAAATAAAACTAAATAAAATAATCAATCTAATTCTTTTTCTTCTGGATGCAACCAATGACTATTTTAATTTTCTATTAATCTGATGATTATTAAGTAGATGGCTTTGTCAATAAAATGTCACTAATCGTGAAAAATGCTAGATGTAATTTCAAAACTGCTTGTTATATTTTTCAACAGCCTGGGGCGATGTATTTATATTGCTTATTTTATTTAACTGACAGCCAAAGACTCGAAGATATTCAAATATTAAAATCTGCACATTTAAGAAGCTGAAAACAATATTTTTCAAAAATATTTTAGATTAATTTCCTGCTGATTAAATAACTGATTAATCTGATTGTTGCAGCATTAATCTTTATCATGTCAGCTTCCTCACTAACAGTTGAGGAGGTAGTTTTATATAAAAAAAACATCTTTCCAGGAGTGAATCACTTCTTTATGTGCAGCACTTGAGTGCATTAGTTACATTTCCTCACTGCTGTACAGTGATTTATAACCAGTTATGCTCACACCCAACAGCTACAATCTCCTCAGCCTGCAGTATGTTAACCTACACTATATCGTTTGACCGCGCACACAGATGCAGTCCACTTAATCTCTGCATGTTTTATTGTCTATGCAAACAAAAAGCCTTTAAAATAGAATTTATGAAAAGGTGAATGTGAATGACGTTAGGTGACGTTTTTCAGCCCGACAGATACAAAGTTGTTTTAAACAAGTAGAGGAATTTGTGGTCACACGGGTCTAAACTGAAACTCAGTGATGACGTTGAAACTAATATTTTTTTTAATGGTTATTAAATTCTACTAATACTTTATAGGTCAATCAGAGCAGTGGTTCTCAAACTTTTTACAATAACAAGAACATTTTTCAGCCAAGTATCCCCTGACCAGAGAAAAACAAGCTTATATAAAGAGATACAACACAGTGCGGCACCACCAGAGTCTGATTTACTAAACAACAACCTTTTAACAAGAAAAACACTGAAACTCAACATTTCAGATGTTTAAAATGAATCATTCAAATTTATGGCACACCGATTATTTCACATTATGCAAAAAGACAAAAATGACATTGAACTGCGTCTTTTTGATAAGTTGCACTGACATTTAAGTGATATATTATAATTTCAGGAATTATGCAGGACAGATATATTTTTAAAATAACATTGGAAAAAATCTGATGCACTCTGTACAAAGTACGCCTGGGTATGCATATGCCCATCTGAGAGACACTAAATCGGAAACCACTTAAATTTATTTGGAAAATCCCTCTGATGAAAGTTTGACAACATTTTGGCAACTAGACCAACTGTGTCCTGTACTCATCCGTCTCCTGTGTTGAAACCTATGTGCAAAGTATTCTTTAGTTTTGTACAAGTTAACCTCTAAAATAATCTTTATTTTATAGGCCTCCAATTTCCTAATAATTTCCTCAAAGAATTCTATAATCTAAAACTAATTATAAGAAAAACAGTTCAGTTTAATTGAATGATAGTGTTATCTAGAGTCTAAATATGCAACTAAAGATCATTTTCAATAGTTGCTATTTGTTCCTCAGGGAAAAAAAATAAAACTACAAAAATGTAATATTAAGTGTTTAAATGAACTAAAATTCATTAGTTACAATAACTTATAATATACAATTCATAAAGGCTTATTAGTTAGTTAGTTAGTCAGTTTTGATTTCAGTGTCATGCCAGTATTACAAGACACCATCACTGTTAAAAGCATGTGTAATCTTCCAGTAAAAAAAATAAAATTACATAAATAACTTAAGTTAAAAAATAATATGTTATCAATATTCTTGCAAAAGAAAAAAGTACAGATGCAAATATTTTTTTGCAGACCAAAGACAGCTGCATACATGCTATGACGTACAGACACAATAACTGAAAACTCACTGTAGTCGGAGCACAAAAGCTGATTAATGGATCATTTTAAAGACGCAGAAATTGAGAATTCAGTTGTCTGACAACACTGAACCAATGAAGTCGACCTCACCTCCTTAAAAACACAGACAGCACATCCCCTCTGACTGCATCCTGTCACAAACTTTACTCTAATTTAGCCGAAATAAAAACGCCGCTGAGGTTCACTCTGGACTTACAGAGGCCTGCTCCTGCGTAAGGGTCTCGTCCTGCTGATCTGCAGCTTTCTCTTCCACATCATCCCCCCTGTTCACAGGAGGGACACCGCCTGTCTTCAGGCAGGAGTCACAGTGAGACAGAGGAGAGAGTGGAGTGACAGAAGGAGGAGAAAGAGGGCGTGAGGACGGCCTGAAGAATGAGACCTGACTATCTGGTCCTTTCACTATTTCTCTCATCACCCACTAACCCCTCTCGGTCACGGACTGTTTTTTTCTGTTAAAGTTTCGCTTCTGTCAGCAGCCCAGACTGCAGAAAAACAGCTGTTTGCAATAATGAAAAGGATATAAAACATAAGACACAGAAGACTGTGGTTTGATTCGGATCTTTTAAACACAAAGTAACACTCACAAACACCTATAACCATCTTCATTATGAGCCTGTGAATTAGGTATTTCAGTTTATGGCTTTACTGCGACTATCAGAATTGTGACCTTTTTGCTACAGTTTTTTTTGCCTCAGGCCAATGTGTAACTCATGCTGTAAAAAACAGGATATTTGTGTGTATGCAATAAGCCCTCAGGCATATGAAGTTCATAGAGCATGTTAAAAACTCTTGCTGACTTCACAATAACTTTTAAACAGATGCAAAAGAAAAAGTTTCAGCCCCTAAAAAAGCAAATTTAGCTACAGCATGTAAATTGAGATATTCTGTGTTGCACATTTTTCCGTTTCTCAATAGCCAATCTTGTTTAGGATTCGGGGTCGATAGATCATCGGCCTGGCTGATTACCGGGCCAATAGTTGGCATTTTGCCGATTATCTATATCAGCATTTTATTTTAATGTACAAAGAGAGTGTCAGCAATGCGAGGAACTTTTACTTTGTAAAACCTCAGGGAGATATTTTTATTTATTCAATTGACTTAAAAAAAATGCTGGGAACTTGCTGTATAAGATGTTGAAAAATTCAGTTTAGATGAAACATTTGCTAAAGGCATTTAAACAAAGTTTTATGTTGGAGTTTGTTATTTTCCAAGAGAGTATCCTGACTAGGCTGACCCCTAGTCAGGATACTCTTAAACAAGTGAAGATTCCCAATCGCTACAAGCCTCATGCCAAATTCAGCATAGCACAAAAACTGAACACCAACGGGTGGGGAGATTTTTTTGGACCCTGACGGAGCGAGTTATAGAGCTAAATGTTGCAGCAAAAGAGCAAATTTATATTCTAAGTGAGCCTTTCCTGCTTAAATAAATGTTAAACTAAAAAAAAAGGACTGCAGCAATGCATCAGCTCTGTGAGGCAGCACCTAAGCAGTGGTGCTTTGAGCGAAACGCTGATCAGTTTAAGTTAATATTTACTTTAGTTCATCTCGCTGACAAAACTCAAAGTGCAGGCTGATGAGAATGCCATTAGTTTTGCCCGTATTTACTCATAGAAACCTGATAACAGTGACAGAGTTTTTGTATCTATAAAAGCTACAATAGATACAAAAACTCAGAGGGAAAATGTATTTAGCATTAATCAGCATTAATCTATTCTGAAGGAAACATGAATGTTTGTACTAAATTTCATGTCAATCCATCCAATAGCTGTTGAGACATTTGACCAAAAAACACAAATGTGAAGCTCATGGTGGTGCTGAAAAAAAAAGTCAGAGGATCCCCAAAGTCAGTAGCATTTATCCTGTGGGGAAAATAAATGTCTGCACAAAATTTCATGTCAATCCATCAAATAGTTAATGAGATATTTCATTTTGAACCAAAGAGGCGGGCAGACTGACATCAAAGAGCCACTTGTGCACATATAGGTGCATTAGAGTGATAGAGGAGGATTTAATAACGTCTGCGTGGCTTTGTCAGAGTGTGTATGGCTTTAGCAGAATGACAGTGTTTCTGTTAGCTCAGCCACACGACTCTCCCTCTGTATGTTGATTTAACCTAATTTATTTCTGACACACTGTGTACAAATCCAGGATTTCTCTCTCTCTCTCTCTCTGAGGATTGAAGTAAATCACTGACAGTCTCCGGATTCATTTCCTCTCTGACAACAAGGACATGGGAGCAAGATTAACTGGCTCAGTGGATTCAACTACTGGAGACACACACAGACACACACACAAACACACACTAATGAGCAGGTTTGCAATTAGGCAACACCAGCGCTGCTCTTTCACACACTCAGAAGCAAGGTGCACGCTGACAATGCATTTCTTTTCCTTTGTGACAGTTGTTTAGATTGCACGCAGGTAAACAAACACAAATGCGCGCACACACGCACACACACACACACACACACACCTCATCTCTTTCCAGGCATGATGTGACAAACACAAGGCTTTAACACAAGCAAAACAAACGGCTGTCACCTGCTTATGTGTTGTTTTGTTTTTTAATAAGACAATTTAAAAATCCACACCTTCACCCTATAGTGGCGTCTTAAAAACGATGTGTGTGAATGAGTCGTTAAAATACCTGCTCCAGCCAGCAGCAGCGGTGCTGAGTATGGAAGTTTGGCATGCTATAGTATGGATGACGTGCTATTCTACAATTTTTTTAATGGTATTTCGGACAACATCAGGAAACAAATCAGATTCAGAAATACTCAATTGATCCTCGGAGAGGAAACTGCGGTTCACTACAGTCGCTCTGATGCCAACATGGAGGATTATAGCAAGAAGAAATACGTACCAGCACCAGTATATTAAATTATGAAATAGAAATACAGTAACAGCAAACAATTAGCAACCACTGATATGCTATGCTATGAAATTGTTATGCCTTTCTCAGATGACATTCTATAGTATGACTGTTATTTACACACAGACACACACACACACACACACACACACACACACACACACACACACACACACACACACACACACACACACACACTTCATCTCTCTCCATGCAGGACATGATAAAAACAAGGCTTTAAGAAAAGCAAAACAAACTGCTGTCACCTGCTTAAGTGAGTTTTTTTTAACCAGTCAATAATAAATTCTTCTTTGCCTCACAGTCCTGGATGTGTTAATTTTGCAAATGCAGAATAGAGCAAAATATCACCTGCACAGACAGCAGATGATTCAAATGTCTTAAGTCTGAACTGTCATGTCTTCAATTACCAGCAGGAGGCAAGATTCGATAATAGTTTGGCTACACGTCTCCCTGAGGGAAATGAATGTAATATTAACTGTGTTTTAAAGCTGCAGCATAATGCACCTGCAGAGCTGCTGGATGCAGAAATGTGGCTGTGGCGCTGTTTTAAAAGCAGCTGTATGTAATCACAGAGTAAAGCCATTTCTGTCAGACTCTCTGCAGATGTTGTTTACATGAGAAAATGTCAAAATAGAGTGCGCAGATGATGCAAAAACAGAAAATCTGAATAAGAAAACAAGTGAAATATGCATTTGAAGTCATAAACATCTCTGACTAAAGCTTGCCGACCTAAGTGTGCCTGCAAAATGTTTCTTTTTTTAAAATTAAACATGCACGCCGGCAACATTTCCCCGAGTCTTTGCATATCTGCACGTGTGAGGAGAGGAGAAGGTCAGCTGTTAATGTTGTGCTGACGTTTCCACTCGGGGGATTTGGTCCTCGTAACGCAGCATGACTGGAGGTCGCAGCTGAGGAAGGGAGAGGCTGAACACATGGTTCATATTTTGGGGGAAAAAAGACTGAAATCAAAGCAAGCAAACGCTTGCAAGACACTCAGCGTCATCGCCTCAGAAAAGAGGGGAAAGGATTAGATCTAGAATATAATTTGAGGCTTCTCCATCTTTCCCCACTTGCTCTCTCTCTCTCTCTCTCTGCAGCTTTTTGTTAATTGTTTGACACATCAAGGGCACTAACAGCGTCCCGAATCAAAGCCTCAGCAGCAGAGTCAGGACTTTGCTGCAGCATCAGCTTCTGTCGTCACACTCGGGATTCCCACTGGCACAGAGAGAAGAGAGAGAGGAGGCAGCAGCGGTGGTGGTGGTGAGGGAGAGGCAGTGATGAAGAACACAGAAGCAGCAGGAGAGACGACGACTGAAGATAACAGATGTGTAAAAAGGGTTTAGAACAGGGATCTGTCTTTTGAGAGATTTAGAAATGGAGCTGGAGCGACAGAAGGTGACTTCAGATTGTTCTTCTCGTGAAATGACTCAGCTTTCTTTGTTTTGGTCTTTTTCTCAGGTCCAGAACTTTTGGCAGAAGACCAGAAATCTTTTCTAAAAAAAAAGGTTCAGACGGGTACTTGCTCCGTTCAGACACTGGTGCAGAAAGACTGCAGGCCTGGCAGTGATCCCTGAGGACCGCACGCAGTCACATTTGGTTACTGCAGGGAAATTATTATCTGTGCGCTGACTTCATGAAGATGCACGCTTTATTAGTCAAACCTGTACTGTTTAAAGTTAAACCCTGTAAATAAAATGTTGACCTTGTACGCTTCTGCAAATCACATATACGTCACATTTGTGTGTTTCAAAGAGTTACATAATATTTAAGCTTTGTTTTTTGGGGGCAGAAGAGCTGGCTGATGTGATGAGCTGCAGATCACTGCAGACCTCTAACAAACAACAAAACTGGTTGTCTTTCACAAGCTTTTAAACTTATGAAACGTGAGGTAATTTGTTTGATTTCATTTTTTTTTAAAGGGAGGGGAAGGTAATCAGCAATTTGGGAAAAAAATGTCCTGCAAAATGCAAAAAAATGTTTGTTTTAGGTTTTGGGTTTTTTTTCCGATTTTTCAGGTAATTTTCTTGTAACTTTTTACTGAATTCTTGCCACTTTGGGGTTTTTTTCTTGTTGAGTTGCTCACTGTCTTGGAATTTATTTGCTCAGGTTTCAAAGGGTTAACAAGTCGTTGTTTTTCCTGCAGTTTTTCAGGCATTAAACGTGGGTATTTTTTAGGGATCCATGGTTTTTTTTTTCATGCAGCTTTTTAGCTCTAAAAGTGTTAACATAACCGCTAAAAAACAAACACTGTGACAGAGTGCATTACCGCTACACTGAAAAAATTCTTTTTTTAAAAATCAAACACCTGTTTAGTTGTGTTATTATTCATTATTCGAGTAAAAACTACAGGTCAGCACTCATGAATCATTTGTGGTCTTGAAAATATTAATAAATAAACACGTATAAGAGTCTGAACAGAAAAGCGAAGCTGAGCAGAAATCTTTCAGTGGGGAAAACTGGAAAATTAACAAGGTCAAAAGTGGAAGTTATAAAAGTAATAGAGTTATTGAATCAATCTGTATCAAAAATATCTTTATTTTATGAGAAATGTCTGCACTTCTGTGCCAGCAGCAGCTGATTTGACCTTCACGATTAGCTCTGAAGCACAAAGTCTGTTGCTGTACATCATGTAAGAAGGTTGACCTGTGAAATAAATGTATTTCAGTGACCCCTGAAAGGTCAGAGGTCAAACACAGCCTCAGCCTCTACGTGGCTGTTGCGTTTGTTAAAGCGTTTTTATGATGTCCCATTGTTGTGCTCATTTTAGAGCAGCTTTAATTACAACAAATCTCTCCCTGCATCATATTAAAATCTGTCCCCTCGAGGTGTTACTGAAGCGGGGCCTTGAAATAATCTGGCAGAGACATTCACAATAAAAACAATAAAAACAGAAATGGCGCCATCAACACGTTCATTCGAACACCATTTCACACATTTTCCAGCTGATTTCTCTAATAAATATTTCCATTACTGTTTTTTTAACAGCATTGCTTCTCTCATTCAGATCAGCGCAGCAGCAATAACGTGCAGCCGTTGTTCTCCTGTCACCTTCAGGCGGCTTAACACTCAAGTTTCCTATAATGAATGAAACAAACCGGCTTCAACATTTCATGGGAAGAACGATCCCAGTGGTGACGGATGAAGTTCGTCAGGGAGATGAGAGCTCAGCGCTGCACAGTGGAGCAAATCAGGGTTACTCCCTAAGTTGCATCATAGTTTGGATGTTACATTATTGGGTTATTAGCCAAAGAGGCTCTGTTTTCAGTTCAGTGTGTTTGTTTGGCAGAAAGATTACTGAAAAACTACAGAGGATTTTAGTCTCCAGCCAGCAATCAGAATATGAAGTTACAATGGGTCTATTCAGTTAGATCATGTACATAGTGTGCATTCAGCAGCTTTACGTCCTAAAAAAAGAGAATGTCAAGTTAACTAAGTCTAATGATAACAAACCATCGTTGACACAAACCTCATTTCCCTCTGTAAAAGTCCTGATGTTAATACACTTGTTTTTTCTCCTAAATGTAATCTCAGAGAATATCTGACACCGAGCACTGAACTCTTTGCCTCTGACCTTGACCTTTGACCTATGATCATCACACTGTAATTATTACATCCTTGAGTAAAAGTGGACGTTTGTGCAAAATGTGACAAAATTTCCTCAAAGTGTTCCTGAGATTTCGCTTTTGCAACAATAGAACGAACAAACCAAAAAACACAAAAGCCTCCGGCCTCGCCTATCACGAGTGCAGGATCATAACAAAACCTCTGAGACCTCTGAGATGTCACAGCTGTTACTCAAACTATTCAATTCCACCGTTATTTTGTCTGCCCACCTGTCTGCCATGAGCTCCGATCAATACAGCAGCATTGATGGGTTTGTCTGAACGACAGCAGAGGAAGCCATTATTTTTGTCCGCTCTAATATATTTATTATACGTCTGCAGAGCCGTCATTTAACCCAGACCGTCTGGAGAGGCACAATCAGTCTTTTATATCTTGTAATGTCGCTGCTCAGGAAGGATGTAACGCACTTTGACTCTATTATTCCAATCTGTGGGCTCAGATCTGAGAAGGTCTTATATACTCAACGTGTAGTTCAGTCCATCTGAAGAGGGAAAATCGGTACATGATGAGGAAAAAAAAGGTTCAAGGACAGAAAAATCCCCCAGGAGAAATGTTCCAGGTGAAGTCAGATTACCCAGCATGCCACTACCTGGGGGGGGGGGGGGGGTGGGGGTTGCCATGGCAGCCAAGTGTTGCAGCGACAGAGAGGATGGATGCATCAAACGTCGAAGTGGAGGCGACGCGCGAAGATGAATGAAGCTGTGGAGTAAAGTGGAGTCATTCCTGGAAAACGGCAGCCTGAGGTGCGACGCCGGTGGCCGAGCTTTCATTTGTCACAAGATGAGATCTGTATCTTCCTCTGTCGCTGTTTGCATCAACACACACACACACGCACACACACACACACACACACATCTTCTTTCAGTTTCAAGGTCACCTGCTCTCAGCGACGGTGAGGAGTAATCATCACCGAGCTTTTCAAGAGAAATGTAAATGTAAATCTGAGGCGCATATAACGGCGACAAACTCGTCAAGTGTTTCTGCCTCTGCACATGAAAGAAAAAAGAAAAACGGCTTTCTTCAACCATTTCTTATTTATAGATTGCTCTATTTTCGGCAAATTGATCAGCGCTGAATATAAAACAGCGTAAGGAGGCTGACTAGCTTTCAGCGAACACAAAGATGAGTATAAAAGCTGCAGCCTGTCACTGAGAAGAACTCAACTGTTGGTAAAACTGAACAACAAAACACAAGTGAAATGCAGGCTCACCACGGTGCACTACAGAGAGTATCTACACTACAGCTGTCAGTCGATTCAAGTATTTAATCGCATTTAGTTGCAAATTAACTGAAATGTACCTTTGAGGGTTATTTTTAAGTTTCTTGCACTCTTATCAATATGGGAGTGGACAGATATGATTGCTTTATGCAAATGTACGTATCTTATTATTGCAACGATCCAGAACAATGAGAGTTACTCCAGAATATTCTCCAAATAACCACAAATGTCCTGCATGCACAAAAACTATGCTTGATGAGAAACTTCAGCGTGCACCATCAGTGATCAGTGTGCTGACTTTATGATCAGTAATGTTTATGGTTTATTATAAAGTATTAGTCTTCCTGGGGTCCAAGACAACATCCGAACAGAAACAAGTAATAAAAATGGAATAGTAATCAACAAAAAAAGTGAAAGAAAAATAATAATAACAATAATAATAAAAATAAATAAAAATAATTACAAAAACACTAATAATAATAATAATAATAAGAATAAGAAAGAAGAAGAGAAGAAAGAGAAGAAGAAGAAGAAGAAGAAGAAAGAAAATAAGATAAATGAATAAAAATAGTATTAATAATGGTAATGAGAATGAAAATAGTAATAGTATAAACAATACATAGTACCAACCAACATGCCTCTGCTTTTTTCTTTTTTTTTCCCCAAAAAATAAATAAATACCACGGCACATCCGAATTA
The DNA here is from genome assembly GCF_008729295.1 of Plectropomus leopardus. Taxonomy (NCBI): domain Eukaryota; kingdom Metazoa; phylum Chordata; class Actinopteri; order Perciformes; family Serranidae; genus Plectropomus; species Plectropomus leopardus. The sequence goes on from NC_056481.1 coordinate 3,422,995, forward strand.
TAAAGTACATGTAGATCAGATTGCTGTAGCAGAAAAAAAAGTTGAATTTTAGTTGGATGTTAAAGATAAACAGTAAAAATCTTTTTGATGTAAAACACATTTTAACAAGGTTTAAATTACATTTTGCCTTCTTGTTTTGGCACTATCACTCTCCCCGCAGATGGATTTCTTTATCTTATAATAAAATATAATCAAAATACAATTTGCTGCATCTGACAAAGAAAACTGTCTGAGGAATTGGTGTTTATTACTGAAATGTGTTCTGTGCAAGCTTATTTTAGACCAAATTATTCAGCACTAAAATGTTCTCCTCTGTCTCAGAAGTAAATCTTTCTTTTTCGGGGATCCTCTCCAGCACTTAGACAGACATTTTTTTCTTTTTTCACAACAGACCACCTGGATTCTGGTGTCCATGCAGAGCACACGCTGCATAGTAAACAGCCCCAACACAACACAGCACAAGATAACAAAACACAACCCGGGGCTAAAGCTTTTTTTTCTGAATCAAAATGCAGCTCACAGCCAAAAGTTTCGAGCGTCCAGGTCCGGCTCTCCAGAGAGTTTGCTATTTTTCTCGAGGAGCACTAAATCCCACAGCTTTTCTCAGCTGAATACAATGAAATGGCCTGACTCATTCCAGATTCACCCCGAGTACCTCGGGCCCCGTCGGCCTTCACAATTGACAAGGCAACAAAACAGAAGAAAAATAAAAAAAATCAACCGTAGGAGGTTGTGCACTTCTGTAACGCCTCCAGAGATTCACTTTTCACCTCCCGGGACTAAAAGTTAAATAGCTCAGAACTCTTTTGAATATAAAAGTATGTATTTATGTCCATATTTAAAGATGAAAGAGCAGAAAACAAATCAATAGAAAGATAGATTAATGTGTATTAAAGGTGTCAGCATGCTTCAAAGGAAGTACTCTCCCAAAAACAAACACTTCAACAATCACGCCCACATCACACTGCTGTTTTTCATCACCAGTTCACCAGCTGAGGTGAAAAAAAGTCAGAAATAGCTTGAATATTAATAAAAAAAACCTGCTTAAAATGTTTTTACTGACAGACACCACATATTTTGTGATAGATATGAGAGTCAAGGTTCCTGCACCTTAAAAATAAATAGTTACATTTGAGACACTTTAAGACTTTTCTATTGCCACTACGATTTAAATTTAAGACCAATTTTCTAATAACCAGAATTGACGGATTAATTGAATATTATTTTGCCTTAATTTTTATTGCAACAAAAAAGTTGATGGCACTTTTGTCCAGTGAAAGAAGTTAGATTTTCTATGACAAATGTTGAAAAAAACAACCTTTTTAGAGTCAAAATGTTATCAATTTTTTGGGGAGATTTTACGATGCAACATTAGGAAAAAAGGATTCATAAAATAATACTTCTCATGTCTGAGCATTTTTAAGATTTTTGAGAGATTATTTTCAGTAATTTTAATACCAGTTATACCAGTTAAGGCCTTAATTTAAGATTACTGAATTAAATGCCTTTTAAGACTTTTTAAGGATCTGCGGGAACCCTGGAGAATAAAAACTTGGAAAACGTGAACAGGACAGTCTTATTCATTTTTCAACCTTGACGAGCACCTTTAGTCTACAGGCTTGATTGTAGTTTGATTTGCTAAAATCTAAATTTTTGCTTGCTTAAATGCTGATCATTTGAGTTTCTAAGGCCAAACAATATGAGCAGGTGTTGTTTTTTTAGTGTTTGTTCTGCTTATATCTCAGTTTGCTGTGAGAAGTCAGCTGATCTCACATCTGACAAAGGGAACATCTGAGGAAGAAACAGAGATCTGATTTAAATGTTTCTTTAAAGACTGAACTGACTCGGGCAGCCGCGCAGCTCAAACTGAAACTTTAATGCTTCATGGTTTTGATGATATCAATATTTTAGTACAGCTAAAAATATAGTTGTCTCAACAACATTGCAAGAACGGGCAGAGCTCTGAAGAGGTGCTGCAACGATTATTCCTATTATCAGTTCATCTGCCGATTATCTGAACGCTCAGGACTGTTTGGTGCATTTTATGCACATTTCATTCTCCTTTTTCTGTGATCATTTTGGCTGTGCTCATGCACATGGCGTACATTTTGGCAAGACGGTGTATTTTTGTTTAATCTTAAAATTTCCAGCTCAGCTACTACAATAAGTCTAAAATACACTGTGTGGAAATTGTACTGTTAAGTGCAAAAAATGCTCCATTGAAGCCCATTAAAACTACAATTTTTGATCCCACAGCCATCAAAGCATAAAAACATGCATTGTATTATTTCTGGGCTTTTGCCTTGAAATTTGTAATTGTAATATTTTCTACCTGATGTCATCATTTTTAACATATTTGGCATGTGGAGAAAATACATGCTATTTCCACTAGGTGCACTGTCACAATCAGTGCTGCATAACACTGAAATATCCCAGGCTGTGATAAAAAAAATTTAAAAATACTTAGCAAATAATTAACTTTTTGTTTTTTTTCATCTGAAAACATAATGACATCATGACAAAAAAAATCTGGCATTTAAAGGGCAAAAATTCTGAAAAAAATACGAATATTTGACATTCATGATTAGGACCAATGCTGGTTTAAAAAACTAGCTCAATAAAAGTAGAAAATAATATTAATGCATAATATTTTTAATGGTCTAATTTGAAAAGCACATTTTGTGTGCAGAGTAGTATGAGTAATTGACTTTGCACAAAAAAAAATAATGCATAAAAATCTGTGTTGCTGCAAATCACTGACTTATCTCAGGCTGTGATCAAAAAAATAATCTACTTAGCATATAGTATGTTGAAATTAATTCATTTTTTTGTTTTTTTCATCTAAAAACATAGTGGCATCATGACAAAAACCCGGCATTTAATTGGCTAAAATGAGATGTTAAAAAAATTACCCAATTAAAGAAGAAAATAATATCAATGTATGATATTTTTTTAAAGCTTGATTTTAAAAGCACATTTTTGAGTGATACAAGTGTGTGTAATGTTAAAGCCCTAAGGGTTGAGAAACTATGTTGCTCTGTATGCAGCCCTACACACACACACACACACACACACACACACACACACACACACACACACACACACACACACACACACACACGGACGAACATGATGCTCATGTGAGACCACAGTAAACCAGTGTTGCTCTTCTCGTCAGCGCCTCCTCCCTGACTGAACTCTCCCACACTCGGCCTGTCGAGCCCTCCTCGTGTCGACATGCGATCCGACCCCGCAGCTTTATTTTCACGTCTTTACACAGCTGGTCCGAACAAGACTGATGGTGCTTCTCGACACCAGAGACACTGAAACATGATGAAATGTTTGAGCTCAGGACAACAACCTCCGATTCACTGACCGGACACCTGCCAGCTGACGTTACTGCTGCTTTTTCTCACACAAAAACCAAATCCCATTCACCGCTCATCCTGCTCAAAGGGGAGATTGTTCCGGTGTTTAGTGCTCATAATGTCACGTCCAATCTCTGCTGAAGCAAAACAAGACTTTTCAAATGACGGTATGGTCGCTGTTAACCCTTTGAAACCTTGTGCTGCTTTCAGATGCCTTTCACAAGTACGTAAAACTTTTAAACCTCAGAAATTCTTTCAAAAACACAGGACACGGGACAAGACAGGACAGGACAGGACAGGACAGGACAGGACAGGACAGGACAAGACAAGACAAGACAAGACAAGACAGGAAAAGACACGACGAGACAAGACGAGACAAGACGCGACACGACAAGAAAAGACAAGAAAAGACAAGACAAAAAAGGACAAGTTCTTTAAAAAAAATCAATGCAAATCCACATGGGCTACAAACAGAACAAGTAGCCAGTGCAAGTAAATGTGGATGTCATTACTCTCCTACCAACAGGTTAGGAACTGCTGCTTTGGCAAAAAAATTTGTGAACTTTTTTTATATCGTGACAGTGCAGGTGAAACCCTGTCGGGCAATAAGTGTGTCGTTTTATGCAAATCCATGTTAACAAACTCTGCAGGTCCAAGAGAAAACTGAACATCTGGTGAGAGTGGCTTCATCCAGCTACAGACATGTAGTGTTTATCCAGCCTCCCCTCCACCTCCGCCTCCGCCTCCGCCTCCGCCTCCGCCCGCTCCTCTCTCCTCAACAGGAGTTGGGTCAGAGCCAGCGATGGGTGTACGGGGGTCTCACATATTTGGCAAGCTGATCATTGGTCTGACGCTCTGTTTTCTTCGTTCCCTTTTGTTTTGTTTTGTAGTTTTCTAGCATTTTTTCGGCTCATATAACATCTAAAGTTTAGATTCTGGTGTCTGAGCGTCTCGTCACTCGCTGACAACCTTCCCTGTAGCTGAGGAAACACACAGCAATCTGGCAGCCGGGGCTGAGGACAGCTCATTGGACTCGTCTCTGCAGGAGTATTGGGGACGGGGAGGCTTCACTGCTGCCAAGTTCTCATCATACTCAACGAGAATGACTAATAACTGTGAGAAGACGGCTGAGGAGGAGGAGGAGACGCAGACAAACACCCAGAAAGCAGCTCCCAAAGTCAGAAAACGCGCCATGGGTGAGGGAACAAAAACGCCTTTTATATTCATGTTGGCATCGCCGGAGCCGTGAAATAACTCAAGCAGGTGACAGGCGGGGCGAGACAATGCGGAGCAGGGCCCTGGAGTGGTGACAGCGGTGTCAAACTGACGCGGGGGTTTGCAGAGTGTTTCGCCGTGTTTCCTGCTGCAGGCTAACAACGACGGTGATCTGTGAGAGCACCTCCCTCGTCTGGCTGCTCTGTTTCTGCCGCGGCCTTCAGAGGAGTGAGGTTAGACCGTCGCCGTGGATACCACTGACCTCTTGTTTCTGAGGTCATGCAGCCAGAGCTTCGATGCTCACATCAGAGCCTCAGCCGTCAACCTTTCGCTTTTTCTTTTTCTTGGACTGACATTTCACGAGGAACGTCACTTTTAAAGGTTCATGCAGATGTCTAGACCTGATCTAAGACAGTCAGGTTTCAGCTGTGCACATTATGTCTGCCTGCGTGTTAGGGGTCAACCGATATTGTGTTTTTTGGAGCGATGCTGATTATAAGTAGTTAATTAGACTGATAACTGATATTTGGAGCTGATATTAATTCACATAAAAATAAAAATCTTTATGTCAATATTTAGAATTTGGAATATAACATAAAAACACAAAAAATGGTTTAAATGCCTTCAGCAGATGTTTAATCAAAACTAAAACGTTCAGCATCGCACACAGCAAGTTCAGCAAAGTCAAGTGAAAATTTAAATAAAAAAATAAATGAATAAAAATAGCTCACTGAGGCTTTACAAAGTAGAAGTTCCTCCCATCCTGACACTTTCTTTGCACTTTTTAATTAACTATTATTCTGCAGTCATTTAAAAAAGAAAAAAAACGCAAAATGCCAAATATCAGTCCCAATAATCAGCAAATCTAATAATCTGTCGACACAGACTGCGTATACAGCTTGCCTAAAACATATATATATATATATGCATAAATAAGCATATCATAGATTGTCCTACATAAAAATATTATTACCTATAAATATTTCAAATCTTTTTCTAATTTAACACTGATAATAAAGCCCATGAAAAAGCATAAAAACAATGATTTTCAACAATTCTGAACCCAGAAATTTGGTCTCTGGTCTATGAAAACATGACTTCTGTATTTTAGGAGTTAATAAAAATGAAAAGAAAGCATAATTATTTAAATTTAGCATAAATATGATTTAAAACAAAGCATAAATACCATTTTAAAATGGCAATAAATATGTTCAATAAATATGTGGCACAGTATGATATTGATTAAATTAAATATGGTACTCAACATAATAAAAATATGTTCACATTTAACTATTTGATTGAAATTAGGCGATTTTTTAAGACATATATTGGTTGAGGTACCTGATATGATTTACAGTATTTAAGAAATGAATTAATTGGCTGAATCAACTAACATGATTTCTTTTTCTTTTTCTTTGAGGATTTCAGACTGACATTCAACAACCTTTTTTTTAATAAACTGAGTTGAAATGAGTCGTCCTGCGCGCTCTGTGGTGATAAACGCCGCGTCGAGTTCAGGCGGGCGTACTCGACGATGGAAAATTAATGCTATACAGATAAAACGGCACCAGCGGTTGAAGAACATCTGTAACCGTTTCTGTTTTGACTTGAACATATGTTACTGTCAATCATGTTATACACACACACACACACACACACACACACACACACACACACACACAGAGCATATGTATGAATTATAAGTCAACACACAAACACAAACATGTGAAAGTCCCACTGCAGGGAGGAGACAGCAGGCGTGAATCCAGGCATTACCGCAACGCTGATGTCACGTTTCACCGTCAGATCAGATTAATTAGCCCAACAGCTGTTTCCAGCTCAGACACACAGTCGGACTGACGAGGAGAGCGCTCAAGTACAGACAGATCTTTGAGAAGTGGGCTAATAAATCTGTGACTCGAGAGGAGACTTTTATGGGAAGAAAGCTCATCTTTTCGTCACTTTTCTCTCCAAAAATGTTGATGCTAATACAGATCATTACAGTTTATTCAATACTTATTTTGTGATTTTGTAAAATGCTGAGATCTGGGAAATGGCCCTGTTGGGTTTCTTTTTAAGGAGTGTCACCATGATTTCAGATTTTAGTTCACCCAAAACCACATCATGTTTTTACAGACGTGGTCGTAAGTTAGCGCATATACGTGAATGCAGCTCCCACACTAGGAGCTACAGGCAGTTACGTTTTTCAAAACAACTTGGCACGTTGGGGCTTCAGGACACTTTTCATTGGATGAGCAGTATGGAGACATTTTGTGGTTTAATTATGTTTTCCAGCAGTGTTTCATTTTCATTTTGGGTTGAATTATCCCTTTAAGTACAGCATTTTACGCACTCAATATTACACTGAATTTGTGAAGAAGACTGAATTTTTAGTTTTGGGTGAACTATCCCTTTAATGCCATTTGATAGAAACTTTTTCTAGAACCTTAGAGAGCTTTGGAAGCAGAGTACATTTCATATTATTTTTGGGCAAACTACTCCCTTAACTTGGGAAGTATAATTTTATCATAACTGACAGAAACAATGGCTAAAACTACAGAAATAAGACCCACTTTTTATAAAACAGGAGTCCTCAAATTCTCATCTGATGCTGTTACCTTAACTCTGTTACATTTAAATAAAATGTCAGAAAATAAACATGTTGCAATAACATTAGAAAGAGATATAAATGCATTGAATTCATTTCATCTATATGTTTAAACTGCAAAGAAAATAGTTTTTTAACTTGTTACCAGAACCAATTTGAGAGCTTCTTAAAGGTGTTTTTAGTGATATGACTGACTTTTATTAGCCTGCAAGATTAAAACTAAAGGTTTCAAAAATCAAAAGGTTTACTGTATAAAAGCCTCACTGTGACAACAGAGGTGAGTCAGCAGAAAAAATGTAGATTTTCAGATTATTATAAGCAGCCTCAAGCTTTATGAAAATCACATCATCGTCCTTTCTGCATTCTGCACATGACGATGCTCTTCTGTCCACAGACAAACAACAAGTCCAATTTAACGTCATATGTGGCTTCAAAACTTAAAAAAAACGACTGAGGGAGCAGTGAGACCGGAGGGGAAATCAGTGCATTCAAGGATCCAGAGAAACAGCATCTTGTGACAAGAAATAATGCACTGTCTGGTGGTGTTTAACCCTTTGAAACCTGGATTGCCATCAGATTTCTTGTGTTGCATTTACAGGCTAAATGTCCATTTGAAAACTAAGCAAATTGGGGTTTTTTAACACATAGGGAAAAAAAGAATTAATTTGTTGCTTGTCTTCGGTATACAAGATTATGAAATGAAATATTTGTGGGTTTAAGATGTTTAAAGATGCAATTTGGTAATTTTTCATTACTTTGTATATTATATTTTATAATTAACATTTCAATTATGCACAAAGGTAATTGGCAGATTTACTAAATAATGCAAATAATTGTCAGTTTCAGCCTTTAAAAGCATCCTATTGTCTTAAATATTATTGCATGCTCCAACATTAAGATTTGAACAAGCAAAATAAGAAACAACAAACAGCTTCGGACCAACAAAAGCATCTGGAAAAAGGGATGTCCGCATACTTTTGGCAACATAGTGGTGAAAATGCATGTTTTTAATACATTGATGAGATGAAAAATGCTCGCTCTGGTGCTGTCAAACTGTGCAAGATGAATAAAGTTACAGTTTACTCCGAGTCGTGGGTGTAATCATCTTTCTTCATCCTTAAATGATGGCGAGCCTGGCAGCAACCCAAAATAGATCTGAAGGTACGTTCTGGTGCAGACACACACACAGAAAACAAGAACAGCTCTAATACTACACACACCCGGCACCTCCCATCTGATAGTGCAGACGTGTGTAAAATATGTCGTCGCATGCAGCCTCTGATGTGTCCTCGTGTGCATCTGGCTAATGGCCGCCCTGGGAAATCCACTGAATCTCTGTCAGCGGCTTTGCCAGCACTTAACCAAAGCCTTCTGTTATAACTATACAAATACATATCACACATATACACACAGGCTCAGTGACACACACACGGACACACCCACGCATGCCGTCACAAACACACACGCTGCTGCTGGGATCTAATTTTAGGCGATTCAATAGATTTACGAGGCTCCCTCGGCAGCGCTGCCGCTTCATGTGATTATTATGATACGGTGCTTTAGTAAATGATGCATCAGTGTGCGCACGTGATGACTTCACCATGTTTGTCCTTGCCAATAAAGCTTTAAAGGAATACTTTACCCTTCAAATGATCATTTGTGTATCAATTACTCACCCTTTGTCACCTTGAATTTTTTGAAGAAACAGTGAATGAGAAATCCAAAAATAGAGAAAATTTGTTTGTTTTATTGCATGCCTTTGCTTTTCAGTAACGCTCAAGTGAGAGAAAAGTCTGTCTGTTTGGGAGGTACCGAGCTTACGACTGAGTGAATGACACTTGAATTACACTGAATGGATTGTTTGAAATTTGTAAACATTTTTGATAAAGTTCTGCTGTTGTTAAACACAGACGCCTATAACTTCAATTCAACATGAAGATTTCTCACTGTGGAGACATGCAAGAAAAACACAAAAAAAGTGTTCTTCACAAATTTAGTGTAACATTGAGTGCGTAATTTATATACAAATTATCATTTGGGGTGATAAGTACTCCTTAAAGTATTGTACTTAAAGGGATAATTCATCCCAAAATGAAAATTCAGCCATTATCTATTCATCCTCATGCCGATGGAAAGTCGGATGAAGTTTTATGGTCCACAAAATACTGCCTGAGGTTTAGGGGGAAATGCCACTGCACTAATCTCCCAAACACCTTAAAAAATACGTAATAAAACCACAAAATGTCTCCATACTACTGTCTAAAGTAACCCAAGTGTCCTGAAGTCCAGACGTGCGAAGCTGTTTTGAAAAACATCACTGGCATCATGTTTTTAGCCTTGTTGTAGCCTGCAGCTCCTAGTGTGAGAGCTGTTCACAAATTCTTAAAAAACAGCCAAAAGGTACACTAAAATATGTTTATGAAGACATTTTAGGAGAAAAATAGGCAATACGGTAACAGAATATTGGTTTATGTTCATTTTACCGTTTGATCCAAGTTTGGTTTGAATTTGAGAGCGAGAGAAATATGCTATTGTATACTTTGAGTCCTCAGTGGCGGATGTGTAATATAATAAAAATTATAACAATCTAGAACAGCAAACGCCTGAGACCTGAGAGACGAGCAGTGAGATCTGGGTGCAGGTTAGATGGAGGGAAGCATCGTTCATTTACACATTACTCTCACATTGTTTAGATACAGATCTGGATGAAAACCGCCAAAGTTGAAATATTTTAGAAATAATTAGAAACGTGAACATTGGACTAAACAAAGTCCACAGGCCTCTTGAAAACAGTCCAAAATATCCTCCACCCCATTCATTAACACGCAGCAGGAAGAGGTTAATTACTTTCCATCGCTGAAAAGAAAGCAACAACACAACTGGTCATCATAGCTACTCTCAATTGGTTCATCGAGCGAAACAAGCGTGCAGCGATTGTGTCAAGAGGCTCGTGATGAGAGCAGCACACTGTGGTATGTTGTGTCTTTGTTTGAGTTACGAGGTCAGAGGGTGAGGCTTTGCCGAGGCGTCTATTAACTGTGTGTATATCAGAAAAGTGACAACAGAGTGACAGGAGAGAGCGACACACTGTTAGACGACAACCGGGCGACATTCCTGCGAGGGGAATGTGGTTTTACATCCCGTGTTGATGGAAGAGATAACACGGCACGATGATGTACATGACAGCCATAGATGTGTTATCATATGTGTGTATACGTGTGTGTGTGTGTGATCTTAGTGTTATATTTCTAGTTATTGATTTAGTTAGCTGCTAAAATAAGCTTTGTATCACTCTGCACACAAAATGCACCTTTCAAAAATCACAAAAAATACAATGAATTTATACAATTTTCTATTTACATTGAGCTTATTTTTTTAACCAACATCAGAACTAATCATACATATCAAAAAATACATTTATTTTCAGAAATTTAACCCTTTCAATGCCAGGTTTTTGTCATGATGCCACTATGTTTTTAATTAGAAAAAATAAATAAATAAATAATTAAAAATAGTATAACAGACAAACTCAAAAGCAAAAGCCCAGAATGACACCCAGAAATAGTCGAATGCATGTTTCTATGGTTTGATGGCTGTGGGGTCAAAAATGGGCGGGAGAAGTCACATAACATCACTCAGTGAAAAAGCAGTAGTCGCGCAATTGTGTTTTAGCAACATTTTGAAGATGTAGCTTAAGTTTTGTGCAAATCTGTAATGGAAACTCGTCTACTGTCGGACAGAGCGCAGTGAAAGTGAAACTTAACGTTCATTTTAATTTGATTTCATCTCTCTCTGCAGCAGTGGCTTCTTTCGATTATCCATCCCACAACTCAAACTCCTCAAAGGGCTGCTAAAAGACATAAGAACTTTTCACTTGTGATGCGTTCACGGATGCGCCAAAACATTCGAATTTAGAGAAAAAACACACAATGATAAAGCAGGAACACATTTAACAAGCACAAACTGCTACAGACCAAGTGAGGCTGCAGCAGTTAAACTGCATTCAACAAGGATTGCTCATAAATTCACCTTTTCATTTGTAAGATAATTATTTTATTTAAAAAGTTCGGCCTACAGTGTCTCGCTTTAAAAAATTTTTTGTTGGCATTCAAACAAAAATCCCCCCCAAATTTTTTTTTCCAACTGCACATACTGTTTCTCTGTTATAATGCCAACGCTAGCTCTCCTCTATGGCCATTTTTTCTATTTTTTTTTGTTTGTTTAACCTGTAATCTCTGCTACACAACAAAACATAACAGTGCTCTGCCCTCCCTGTGCTGCTGTTGTTACAGCTTGTTGAGCTGGTGACATTTAACCTGCCACAGTCTTTGTCCAAAACTGTATTTTTACAATCCTTCTACCGACAGAGACACTAAATAAACAACAACTCGACTTTCTTTTTTTAGTTTTAATTACCTTTCCTTTGGACAAATAGCATGACATATTTGACAGACAGATTCTGTGAGAACATTTAAGAAAAGTCTTAAAACATATATTTTTACTCTGGCCTTCCCTTACATCCTGAAGCTTTACGCCACTGCTCTTTTCAGCTGTGAGATGTCGATTCATTTGTCATTTAATGATCTGATGTCATCATTGGATCTGTTAATGTTGTGTTTTTAATGTTTTCTTGCTGTTTTATTTCATATGCCTTCATGTATGTCTTTTTGTCTCCCTGTGAAGCATTTTTAGCTGCATTTCATGTACGAAAGGTACTATATATATATATAAAATTTTATTATTATTATTATTATTATTATTGGATTATTATTATTATTTATTAGCTATTATTATTATTATTATTGGAGATTTGCAATATCATTATTCTCTTACTTCTGGAACGGAGCCTGGAGTCTCCACCTGCAGGGCTCAGGTAAATTGGTAAAAATAAATAAAGATGGATTTGGGCTCTGTAAATTTCCTGACATTGAATTTGGAGGGTAATTGAATATTAAGGTAATTATGTGCCTTCATTTCATTAACTAATGAGGTAGTTTTTAGAAGTCAACCCCCACCGGCATCACAGGTTTCACCTGGATTCACCTTCATAAAAAGAGGTGTAAAACATTTTGCGCTCTCAGCGTGCAGCGCAGTCGAAGGAGGTCTTTGTGAGTCTTTTTTTCTTCTTTATTTCACACTGTGCTTTTTTTTTCCTTTCTTACACTAGAACACACACACACAAGCACAGCGTGAGGCTTTCCCTTTCAATTTTTTTTTCACTCGTCCCTTTCTCTTTCTCTGCATTTTCCCGACGCAAACATCATTTTAAGGAAGCCCACAAACGCCTGATGAAATACAAAGAAGCAGAGATTTCTCTTGCTCTAAAGGCTGCAGATGAAGCAACACCTCGCCTCGGGCTCCTCTGAGCTCCTCTGGGTTTTCCTTGGACCTGTTAGCTGCACAGACACACTGCTCCTAATAAAGCACAACCATTAAAACCAGAGCGAGCCAGAGAGAGGGAGAGATATTTATGGCGCTCCCCGCAAGGCCTCGCTTCCTCGTTGCGACCCACATTCTGTGACGGTGAAATATTCATCGCCGTTATCGCAGCTGATCAGGATGGAAGCTTCAAACAACAGTGTGTTTGCTGCATCAGACATAGAATATTTGATCAGATAGAAAACAATGTGTGTGTGTCACTTTCCCTTGGATTATAATCTCACAATTTTCAGCATGATTGCGTGTATCAAAAAGGTCGCAGATGAAAGAGGAGCAAAAAGATGGAGGATGCAAAAAAAGAGGGAAGGGAAAAAGGTGAAGGAAAATCTCGGCGTATTCGGCTCTGAAGCAAAAATAATCCTTCAGCCGCTACGCTTCATCTACTGTGCTCGCTGTTTTCAAAATGTCAGCTGTGATTTCATCAGGCATCATAAGGCTCTCCGACCGGGCACCAGATGCCTTCAGAGGAGAGGCCCTCAGGCGTCACACCCCAATCCCCCTCATCTGTCCACACACACACACACACACACACACACACACACACACACACACACACACTTCAACACTGGAACGACATGAGACAAAAGCTCATGAGGTGAGGCTACATTAGAGCCGTTACTGTTCTGCAATTCAGCACAAATGCAGAGCTGATGGGCGGAGGCAGGAGAGGGAAAAAAAGGAGCTGTATTATCGGGAGGAAGACTTTGAACACAACAGAGAAAGTCTGCTTCACCGCATGCTCTGGGAAGAGCACCTGCTATGTTATTAGGGAGCATATGTTGCTCCTCTCAGCTACAAGTCAGTGAGGGCGCTTCACTACAGGAGGATCTGGAAACAAGGCATCCGCTGTTTGCACCGATATGTTGGTGCATTCTAGTCTTCATTTATTTCATGTAGCTATATTTGTATAGGGAAACGTATATAGCATAAAACTGATGCCACATACCACAGCATTTTCTGATTAATTTGACTCCATGTCCCCCTTTGCTGAAGCACGACTTTTCTACAATAGAGAAGCACTTATTAACACTGGGAAAAGTTGTGTGGGTTTTGGACTAAATGCATAAGACCACGAGAGAATCCACATCAACGTCATCTGTGGCCAGTCAGACCAGAGGGCAGAAACAAAACTGAAAACACCAAAAAAAAAAAAAGAAGGAGGAGAGCCGGCATCATGGCGAGGCTGACCCGACTTGGACCAAGAAACCAAACCTTCTTCTGGCTAATATCCAGTCGCATGAGAATAACGTGGATGAGATGGCTCACTCAGCAACGAGAAATCAGAGACACATCTGCACACATCTTCACAGGGACATGTTTAAGACCTAACATCCCAAATCACCCTTTGGGAAGGCGAAAAATTCGACACTCCTCTGTAAACTTTTTGGGTATCGGCTGTCAGACTTGCAAGTCCCGTAAACACAGGGTTTCGGCATATTAGCGTCTGCTGAAAGCTTGACAGGCCTCTCGTGCATAGTTACGATTGCTAATGTAGGATTGAACAGTGGCCATGCATAGTGGTATGAAGTGAAAATAAATGTAATTGTACATAAAAATGAAAAATTGCTCAGGAGGAGAAATGAGGATTGCATGAAATAGTTACAGAGTGCAGATGTAAGAAAAAAATGTAAACCAGTAACAACCAAATAAAAACCAGTGGGGTTACCCAGGACAGGGTCACACACACTGGAATGAAAGAAAGACTGGAATGGAGTGAATGTATTGGCTTCAAGTCATAACTCAATTTCTTCTGAAAGAATTCAACAAACACTGCAGCGAAGGCCTGGATGTGCGAGAAAGCGTGCCACAACAGAAAGACATTGCAAGCAAACAACTTTTTTGTGCGTTAATCAAAAGAATTCCTGATCTTGGACGGTTTGCTGATGATTGTGGGCATGAAAAATTAGCTACGAGAGTCAGATAAAAGAGAAACGCGCCTCTTATCTTTTAGAAATCAAGCCTCACTTTCTGAATGTGCTCCACTGAAACTGGACGGCTCACATTATTTTTTTTATAATACTGATAACTTTCCCAAAGCTGAAAATTTTGATAACCTTCCACCAAATAGCCAGCATTTATCTGACTGCAATGCAGCGAAACTAGAGACTTGTTCCTAACATGTCCAGGAAATACTCTTGTTTATCTTCAGACTGTAAATGCCACTTTAATATTAAATGATGTGTCAGAACAGGAAATAAAACTGATGTGAATGTGCAGTAACATTTCTCGTTCAGAGTCACATTGCTAACTGCTATTTACAGTGTTACATAAACAACATTTCCCATTATACATGCTCATCGCAGCCTCAGTCTGGCGTGTTGCAGCTCTGCAGAAATCCTCAGATGTTAAGACGAGACGGAGGGGGAAGCCTCGCCGCGTGACTCATCACCTGCATCATCATGCACCTTCAGGCTGCACAGACACTGAGACAGTCTGCTCACAATGACCCACATGCAGTCCAGGAATTATTTTAGGTTTGTTTACATAAATATATGGTCCTGAAGAATTTATATTTAAAGGTTTAAAGTGGCTCACAGTCGTCATATAGAATACTACTTTGCTTAACAGAGTGCATTTCCTAAAGTGCTGTCGTCAATTTAAAGTACTTGTACTTGTGTATTTTCTTCTCATGGCACTTAAATCCATTAATAAATGAAAGAACATTAATTTTCAACTATTTTGATAATCGTTTTGTCATTTTTTTATGTTAAACATTTCAAGGTTCCAGTTTCACAAATGTGAATATTAATTTGCTTTTCCTTTCAATAATTAAAAAAAAAGTTTAATTAATAGAGATCTCATATTTTCCTGTTGTAGGAAAATATTGACTTTAATTTTAACATACATAACTTTTAATTTTCATTTTTGAATAGTGTCTGCAGTTGTCCTCTCATGCTGCATGTACAGCCTCCATCTAATCAGAGATCGCACAGTGTCCTAACAGTGCAAATATATACTTCTACAATAATGTATTATGTGATTACTTTGGTTCATTTTATAATATTCATCTGGAGTTTGTCAGTGATCGGTCTGTTTCTCAGAGTGTGCGTCTGTTGTGACAGGCACGTTGAATCTATGTGAGAAAAGCAGGAAACCAAAAACAGAGAAACCCACTTAGCCCATCAACAAACTGGGTCAGAGCTTTGTGAAGTGTGCCAGAGGAGCTGCCTGAAGGCCCCACACACGAAAAGAGAGTAAACTTTATGAGAAGAAATGATCTGGGATCAGTATCTCCTACATACAGCCTTTTTTATCCATTACATTATGATTCAATATGCAATTATTACAATAACCTTCCACCACATGAGTTTTCCTTTCGTGCAGAGCCGTTAACCATCCTACTGTAAACACTGAACAGCCCTCTGATAAATGCAAACATCCCACTCAGTCATCACAGCCGCCGTCCTCGGGGTCGTCCTGCATCATAATGACTGAACGCCTCAGTGATGCAGACGCCATGTACACACAAAGACCTTCAGGCCAACTTATGATGACAGTAAATCAGCTCAACAGCCGGTGGCGCGCTGACAAAAGGTTGACGAAGAGCCGAGTGAAACCTCTTTGCATGATGAACGGCGTGTTTCAATAACCCAGCAGGTACAGA
This sequence comes from Plectropomus leopardus, assembly GCF_008729295.1. Lineage (NCBI taxonomy): Eukaryota > Metazoa > Chordata > Actinopteri > Perciformes > Serranidae > Plectropomus > Plectropomus leopardus. The sequence continues at coordinate 3,439,229 of NC_056481.1, forward strand.
GGCATCAATGAACCGGAGATTTGTCACCTCTGAGATGAAAAAGGAAGATTTTTGTTGTGAATAATGAGGATAAAGTCTGGTAATGCAGCAGGGGATCTTTGCCACAAATACGGCTGAGGCTTTATTTAATAGTTTTGCAAACAAAGGATTTGCTGTTTCATCTGTGAGATTTTGGGGATGTTTTTAAGATTGAAGTGTTTAGTTTATTGCTTTATTGCTGCCTCCATCAGCTGTTGTGGGAGATAAAGAGGAGACGATATTCAAAAATAATATAAACTGAAACTGATACTGATTTTTTTTTTTTAGGTGTAAGTTTCACAGCAGGACATCGCTTAGCTTCAATGCTGGTGTTGTGGGACTGTTCTTTATCTGACAGAGGAGGGGGGTGTCTGGGGTGTGACTTTTTTATTTAAAATAAATCTAAGGCCGAAGCCAAAATTAAAATTACAAGTATCTTTTTAATGCCCACATTTTATTCAATGCCTTAACCATTTCGCAGCATCCTTCTTCCCTCCATCATAAATAACGAACAGTCCCTATCACAAGACTGAGGTGTTTACATAACCAAAAAGTTTGACTTCCAATAAAATCATCCGGGTGCAGTATCCCAGAAATTCAATTTAGTCCGATTTCAGTCGGACCAACATGTTTACATGCATTTTAAAAGTACAATTTTAGTCGGACTAACACTCTAATTTGAATTAGCTTCATAAAGAGCTTTTATCTCCGGTTAGCAGATGTCTAACCAGAACCAAAGCGACATTTCCTCTCTGTCTCTGAAACTCTTCATTGATACTGGCGCATGTTTATCATCAGACTCTTTCAGACTCTTTTTTTGATGAGTCTATCTTCCTTTTTTGGGTTGCTGTGAATAAGCAGTTGTAGCCAATGCTGGAATAGCTACTCATGAACCAGGCTTTAATCATCTGAGGGGACGTGCACGCTCATCTGCATTTGCACAACAGCCAATAGGAACGGCCTCTCTCTGACATGAGCTGTGATTGGCCAAAGCGTCCTGTCCGCCCTGCGATGAGCAAAATCGCCTAAAACTCGAAAACAGAGCCAAAAGAAGGGGCAGATGCACAAGTCTGACGAAGGACCTTTAGTTATATGTCTCCCTCATTTCCTGCCGTCTCTCTAAAACTGTAACAAAGGCACAAAGATACATACACGTTATATGAGGAGTTCAGTGAATGATTAAACAAGCAAGTTTGATGGATATCCCCTGTATGCACACAAAAGCACAACATCTAAGAAAACAAGTATTTGCAAATGAATTCCTCATATATATATATATATATATATATATATATATATATATATTTTTTTACTTAATAATATATAATATATTTATTATTATTATATAATATTAATATTATCTGTGCAATGTTTTGCAACTGATAAGCCTTAAAAACCCACAAATCTATCACTCAAACCTTCGTCTTTCTGATCCCTGAAAGTCTGGCGGTAACGGTCTACCAAACAAACCATAAATGCTTTAAGCCGTCTGCCCACTGAGACCTGAACTGCTGCTGGAAAAATGTTATTAATTCTGTGTTTCCACAGAGAAGTCCGGGTGTTTTCCTGCAGCCAGCCAGCTTAGTATTATACAGTAGGAGTTCCCTTCTGCATGACTCAGCTGCTGAGTCACAAAGTACCTGCCAAACCACTTCATCCTTCTCTGCAGGCATGTTGGATTCAAATTACACAATGCAGATTACACAAAGAGCATTGTAAAGCTTCATTTAGCTCTTTGTTTTGTATTGACACTGAATCAAACATGCTGCCAATCCCACTGAGAATCAACAGTGCAGAGTGCAGATTTCTGCAGATTTCAGTTACTTTCAGGTTGAATTTTAATGTGATTTCAATGCAGAAAAAAACAGTAAGAAAATGCAATAATTCTTTTAAGTGTCTCTGAATCTATGTATTCATCTATACATGTTTCTGTTATATCCCACACTGCATATTTTACCTTCTTTTTTATTTCATTGCTTTTAAAACTTATTTTTATGTGTTGTTTATATTACCATCTACCTCTTGCACTTTCATGTCTTATGCAGGGCTACACAATTAATTCAAATATTATCAAAAAACCACAAGACGGCCAAGTGCAATATCCAAATAGCAGGAGCAGAAATGTTTTAATAAATGTAAAATATGCCACAACATATAATAAATGAAGCATTGTGAGGCTACAGAGATGCTCCAGACTACAAATCATATTCCAGACCTAAGGGAACATGCTTTTGCAACCCGGTCTCAATCAGAGACAGAAACTGCACATTGTCTGTGAAAATTGTCGTTTATTTTTAAAAGAAATTATGCCAATAATGAGCGTAAAGTGACATACCATCTCTGAACGTCCAGAACTGATGCAGGAGGGGGTCCCCGACAAAGTGTCAGTATTTGAGCAGTTAGAAGTGAAAATGTGTTGGATTTTGTTACAAACCCAGCAATAATCACATCATAAAATGTATAAATCTTTAGTGAAAATGAAATGCAAAAGTTACCATTCCCTATAATATTGCGACTCATACCACAAAAATCACAATGTTTTTTTTTTTGAGTTTAGTTTTATGTAAAGCCCTTTGAATTTCATTTTGTGTTGAAAGGTGCTATGCTATACAAATTCATATACCATTTTTTTGGTGAAAATTTGACCTTTTGGTCTATAAAATAACAAAAATAATGACAAAAGTTCATCAGCAGATTTCTAGAATGCAAAGCAATATCTTAAAATAGCTTATTTATTCAGATAAAAAGTCCAAAACCCTAAAGTGGGCCAGTTTACAAAGATACAAAATTTAAAAAAGAAGCAAATCTTCACATTCGAGAAAAAAAAAATATAGTAAATGCTGCGTGTTTTTACCTGATGCCTGACATCATATCTTAGAGCTTTATTTCATCACTGCCCTTTATTCAGTCATCTCTACCATCATTTCCTCCTGTCATAACCCAGGATAAAAGCCGCTCTCCTTTCATATATTAAACTAAATGACAGCGACACGGAGTCAAATTAATTTCCGAGGCTCAAGTAGACTCAGGACGGGGAGTAACTGCACCCCTGTTGCGCGAGGGCTCGTTACAGAGGCATCATGTTATCAGCAGAGACATCTTTATGTGCCACTAAGCCGTCTTATCACAGAGCCGCTCTGCTGATTGCTCGCAGACAAAACTCTGAGCGGAGGGTAAGCACAGTGCAGGGAGATCAAATAAGACGCATCTTGTCAACAAGAACAGTCTCGGTCCTGTTTGTAAAAACACAACAGGTGAGTGATGACGTGCGGATCACACCTGAGCTGCTCGTCTGTTGTCGATCTGTATTTGACGCTGTGTGCAGACGTTTGGACATGAAGGTTCACAGCGGGAGGATCGTCTCCGAGTATGCTGCGATGCTTTATAGCAGGGTGATACAAAAATGTGCTTCATTGCACTTTAACACTCTCACAGCATGTTCCTTTCAGAGTGAATTCATATGGAGACCAGCTAAACTGACAAAAAGTATCTGATAAAAATACCATCCAGATCTGAAGAAACTAAAAACTGCAGACAACCGTCTCTGTGAGAGAATATCTCCACTTTAAAGTCTCCTCCGTTGTCCTACTTCAAATGTCTGTTTGTTTAATTTTTAATTACTCTGAAGGTCACAGAAAGTGTTGTCTGCACTTCCTCATTGTGATGCACTTCTTGATGAAAACGTTGAAGGATGTGTGACAGTTTTTAGGGGACATCACGGGGAGGTGGCTGAAATGAAGCCGGCATCTGGACCTTGGGTTAAGATGTCTTTTTGTCAAATCTGGGGGACACCAGTAAGACAGAGAGATGGTTTGATTGGACAGAAGGGTGACAAGAAGTTCCAGTAATAAAGTTTTAGGGTCTTTAAAGATACACTCTTTAATTTTGTCTGTTAGCATCTGCTCTGAATCAAAGCATGCAAACACTAAAGACTTCTGCAAATCTACAGTCTCATGCATGAAATTAAGATGCCGTCCCCTAATATTTGTCTTGTGAACACTCATCTGTGTGTTTGCTGCAGCTTTGCAACTATTCACACTATATTTACCTAGTTAGCTTTGTTTTTTATTTTATTATTATTACTACTATTATTATTACTATTTATTTATTCATCTATTTTTATTTTATTTATTTTTATTTTACTTTATTTTGTTTATATATTTTTTAATTTTCCTCTTTATCTGCTGAGTGTGTGTTACTGCTGAAAATACTTACGGGATCTGTGACAGGCATGTTTATCTCCTGTATGCATACACTGAATGCATACATACTTACTTATGCATACATACTTATTGAATAAAATGCCAATTAAAAGTAATTTTTTTAACTGTTAACTGTTCCTGCAGTGGAGACACGCATTAATGGGCGAGACCCCGTAAAACAACCCCTGAGTTCCTGCAGTGCAAACAGGCCTGCTGCTAACAGCTAACGGTGCTAACACTGTGAAAAGAGCCATCCATAGCAGCAGTGCTGACAGAGTTAACGATGTTAACCAGGTAGAAAGCAGAGGGCGGCCGCTGAGCCTCCGTGACGACACCGTTTCCATATCAGCAGTAACCACTGTTTGAGCGCAGTGCAAAGCAGCGGTCATTACTATAGCCAGCTGGACATTAGAGGGACAGACGTGAGCTAACGTGCGTGTGTGTGGCCAAACCGTTCACAACAACAAATTACAGAAAAAATTGGACTGCAACACACACAGAGGTAACGTGAGTTTTTTCTCTGCTCAAGACGTCATTAAACCACCATCATTTTTATAGAAAATAGTCTTTTGCTGTTATATTAATGCCCTAAATGTTGTATATTAAAGGTAAAGCTGTTCCACATCCAGACTGATGATTTGTCCTACTTTCTCTCGTTTACTTCAACAGCAATGAACTCCGGAAAACAGGAGCAGAATCCATTTGCATTTTATATGAGGACAATTAGTTCTGTTCACCCACTTCTGGCCAAAAATAACCCGTCATTATGGCCAGCTGCTGTGGTTGAGGCTGAACAGCCCAGTTAGCAGATTAGCAGCTTTACTGCTGTTTACGAGGTGTGCAGACTAAAGACATTTGAGGCCTCCTGCAGAGGAGGTAAGACTCCTGATTTAAAAAAAAAAAACGAAAGATTAACTGCAGCTGGCGCTCGTCTCTGCCAATCCTCACCGACCTGATAATTAAAATTCCAGGCATTAATACACAGTCAGCGCCGCTTTAACTGCCAGGGCGTTTGTAATACTTTACACTGGAACAAAATATTAAGAGAAAAGCCAAAAAGCTACTTTATTTTTCGAGGCAGGGGAGCATTTTATGACGACCATAAAGCCAGAAGTTTAGAGCCAGAATTACCTCACTCAGCCTCCGTCACGATTACACTCGGTTAAATCACCTACACTATCAGCGTGTTTACATCATCACCCCAGCAGCTCCTGCACTAAATGACTCAACTGTTGCCATGGAGCCCGGCGCGGAAACGAGGCCGTGTGGGTTGAGGCCTATTGAAGTGATCTATGGCTGAGAGGCAGCGGGGCTCGCTGAAACATACGCTGCAGGGCGAAGGTAAGAAATGACGCTCACAACTCCTCCATCCACTGTGTCATGATCTGTGTGTGTGTGTGTGTGTGTGTGTGTGTGTGTGTGTGTGTGTGCGTGCGTGCTTCACAGCTGACGGTAAATAACCTTATTCAAACAGTAATGAAGACTTGCGTCCTGATTTAATCACAAATATGCAGAATTATTTGTGGACAAACTAAACTACATTTCAGTTTAAACAGGATTTATACCTTTACACGATAATGCTGGTGGTGTTCTTAATCTTTCTGACTGACAACAAATCTCAAGAAAAAAGACCAAAATCATCTATTGCCAAAAAATAAATAAATAAAAAATATTTAAATAAATACAAATAAATATAAATTTATGATTTCTTTGTCACTTGATTAATGTGCGGGTTCAGGTTCAGGCACAAAAACAGACGGTTGGTTAATGTTAAAAAAAATCACGTTTTGGCCAAAAATACCACTTTTGAGGCTACAAACACAGCTACACGTCCCAACTTGTTGTTAACAAATGCCCACTTTTGTCATTAAGGTCACAGATGGAGATTTCCAAAAACTGTTAAAACCCCCAGCCTTTGTCACTTCAAACACAGCTGGACGTGTCCCACACTGACGCTGAAAAACTGGCGCTTTTGTCGCTATAAAAACGGCGGACATGTACCAAAAATATCCACTTTTGTAGCTCTAAAAATCTCCTGAACTTCAAAAAAAAGTAATGAACATGTTCAGAGCTTGTTGCTCTGCAGCTTAGCGACCTCTGTCTGCTCATCACTTCTGACACTGATGAACAGACACAAGACTAGTTATTGATTTTTGGGATTTTCACAGGATTTACAGGCAACAGAAATGACTTACTGCCACAGAACTGGGAAATAATGTAATTACAGCGTTTGTACCAGGAAAACTTTTACTTTATCAGTCTGCGGTGTTAAACCACAGTTAATAATGTATAAAAAACATGATTTTTTTTAAGAGGAACAGGGAGGAAGAGGAGGTTTGACAGTCACCAGGTGTTTACAGAGGTTACTGTTTATGTATTTAGTTACTTAATATATATTTTATCCTCTTTTTTCTTCCTTTTTATTCTGCAAATAATAATGAAAAATGGTCAATATTTAATTTCAGGTATGTGGGTGTATGCATATGTTTTATTAATCAGAGTAAAGGTTAATTAAAATTCAATGATTTATGGAAAAGGAGTGAGATTAAATAGGTTTGTACTTCCTCTCACTCCTCTTCAAATATGTTAACCCAGTCATTAGCTGTTCTTCTTTTGCTTTGTTTTTTTATTGTTTTTGGGTGTTTTTTGTCCGTCTGCTAATCATTTCTTTATTTTCCTTTATTATGTGTTGGAAATAAATCAAATCAAACAAGAAAAATATAGAATATTAACCGTCTCGGTGGAGATGAGACCGAAACACACTAACCTTAATCATACAACTTGTGTTTTCATGTGTTTTTTCATCAAATTAGCCAAATAAGTGCACGTGCGTTTGTCCTCTTCACCTCCTGCCCCTCGTCTCACACCGCAGCAGTGACACCTGAGCTCCGAGGGTTTGACTTCCCATTAAACTTTAACAGACGCAGGTAGGAGCGGCAGCAACAGCTACAGCAGTAAAAGCTTCGTGGCCACACCTTCAAACAGCTGGTCGGCGCTTTTTTCGTTTTGATCTTTCTGTTGTGTAAAAGCTGAATTATCGTTATAGAAAAGTACGCATATAGTTACACAAATGAAGTTAAATAAAGGACCGTTGGAGTACAATTACACAAACAAATGTTATAATAAATGTAAACTGCTGTTATAAGAAATTTAAGTAGTGTTATAACAACATTAAACAAAGTATAATAAAGTTAAATAAGTTACTGCTATAAGAAAGCTAAATAAAATACTGTTATAACAAAGTTAAATAACGTATTGTTAAAATAAAATTCAAAAAAGTGCTATTATAATTATTAATTCATTAAGTTAAATTAAGTATTGTTTTAATTAAATAAGAGCGAAACCACTGGTGCTTTCATTTTGAGGCACCTCGCTCGTCTCCGGCTGGAAATGTTGATTTTTTTATTTTTTTGCAGTGAACTTGAAACACTTGAAATGACAATTTATACTTGATGTTCCTAATATAATAAAATTATAATTCGACATGAAAGAAGGCACAATAGAGTATTTTGGACATATCGGCCACTCCTCTCTGGAGAAAATGATGTATTAAAGGGTAAATGACGCTGAATGTAATATGTTTTCTGTCTTTGTGTTCAGATTTTAGTTATGACTCATTAAGGAGATTTTGGTGCAAAATGCTGCAGTCAGGCTGCTTTAAGTGTCTTAAATACGTTAATAATCTGTGTGTCTCAGATATCGCTGTAACTGCTGATGGTGCTGACATGCTCCAAACCAAACTAACCAACTTCCTGTTGATTTTTGGGCACCTGCATGCACCTGTCCCAGTAAAACTGCCTCCCAGTCCGAAAAGCTCTGCCACCGCAGATCAACTGGAGCTGCACTCCATCACCGATTAGTAACGTTTACTCGTGGCCGCCTCGGGCCGTCCCTCATCAGCATGAGCACTCTCGTGTGCATTAGGGGATGACAGGAAGTTGAGGGCATGTGTTTTCTCTGGGACCTCGCTCCGCGGCTCGGCTGCACTCGACCTGACAGCTCCGAATGAGACATCAGCACGCCTGCATCGCATGCGGTCACTTAAGTGGAATTTCCATAACTGGCTTTCCAATTAGCGCCCATTTCACCAGTGAAAACACTGCAAGAGCTCTGGGAGTGTCACCCCCTCGCCACTCTTGTGATGTCATTTCCTGTCCGGCTCAGGCTCTGCAGCACTCTTGTTTCACAGCTTTAATGGTCCCCGGAGGCTGCGGGCTGTTTTTAAAGAGAGGTGGGACGCTGTGACAGCTGAGCTAATGTTTCCAGGACGGCTCAGCGGTGGACGGGCGTGTCGACACACGACAGGAAAAGGTGGAGCGTGGGTGCTCGGGTGGGTAACGTCAACGACAACACAACTGTGGGACCCTGGTTGCTGTGGTAACACGGGTGTGTCACAGGGCGCCATGTGCTCACATTATACACACAAACACAGGACTTGTGGAGAACTTGCTTTTTTACTGTTAGTCTTCATGTTGGCAGTGAATACACTATGAAGCCAAAAGTATGTGGACACCCCGGTTTAAAACAAAACGATCCTCACACCAATTTTGGCTTCATTGCATTGGTTTCCAGTGTCTTTTAAAATCCATTATAAATAAATAAATAACGCTCAAGTCACTACGATGGATACTGTATCGCAAAATTGCCTATTTTGGCAGAAAACAGCTGAAATACATCATCACTGAACGTTTTTGCTGATAACTGAAATACATTGTCAGTAAACAGTCTGCTGATGCATTTATCAAAAACAATTTTGCGACTTGCCAGAAATGTTTTTTTTAAAAGAAATTTGTCGCTGTGGCTGCTGGATTTGCTTCACTCACCACCCAAAAAAACAATGTTAATCTATTGAGTGACCAGCAGATTTTGGAGTCAAAAGCCACAGTGGCGAGTGGACAAAAAAGTTTATTTCCAACCCTGCGTTTCCCTCAAAAAGTTGTATATAATAGTAATTTCTAGGACACGGAGCAGCCCCCCACCACCTCCTTATGTCAACTTTGTGGCTTTTTATACCACATGACCTGACACCCATCATGTGAGGGACAACAGCCTGCAGGGCATAGGTCACATGATCGCAGCCTCCCGACTCACAATTACATGGGTTATATACAAAATAAAGTGCACCACTTTTCACAGATATAAGAACAGACTATGGAGGACTGAGACCGACAACATCAGAAATAAATAAATAAATGTGTCAATAAATACATGAAAATGCCAAAAATAACAATATTTATTTAATTTCCTAATTTCTGATTTTTTTTCCACTTTGCATATAATTTACTCTACTTATTCAATTTCCCATTTTATTTTCCATTTTACATATTTATTTATTCATTTTTGAATGTATTTATTTATGTATTATTTTCCCCTTTTTGCCTCCCCTTCCATCTATTTCCTCAGACATATTTACCTGTCTTTTTCGTTTCTGCCCACATTTCCACCTTATTACGCAAATGAGGGGGGCTGGCATTTGTGCCATGGGTGGGTGTCAGCTTTTCGCTGATTGGTTGACATCTAAGAAGCAGTAAATGAATGTTTGAGGACAAGTACTGCACAAAATACCAGAAAACATATTGAAATCCAGTGAGAAAGTGCTGCAATAAATGCTGCCTCTGCTGATCTAACAATGTTCCCTTTCTGTTGCGACTGAGTCAGAGAGGCGTTGATTCAACTTAACGGTTGTGTCAGGGTTGTGTTATTATGCCGGGCTGCACCGTGGTGCCGGCTGTCCTCCTGTCCTCTGAATCACTGCACATCTCCCGTGTGGCCGCTCTCCTGCCAGCTCTCTTTCTTTTTCAGCGTCCACATATGTTCAGAGAGAGGAGCAAATCTCTGGTCTTTAACATACGAACGCACAAACGTGTGAGCCAACAGAGAATCCACTAAGAGGCTTGATTCTGGTTTTAAAATCTGCGTCTGTAGGTCAGAGCGAAGAGTTAAGAACAACAGTTTCTCACGGCCGTCCTGAGAGAGTTGGCAAAATAAACTGCAGTGAAAAGAGACCAGCCCGGCAGAGTCATCGGGTTCACTCCAAGCCCTCAACAACTTGCAAGCACTAAAGCACAATTTGGAGGTACTTTTATTTCCATTTCCTGCCTATTTTATACTTCAGTGTTCATACACATTTTTACAAATTAATTGCCATGATTTTTCCATAATTTTTCAAGACCATACTCTCTCTGAAATGACCATCAATGGTCCTTATTAGTTCTTTTTCAACTTTAATAGGCCTATATATTATTTAGAAAAATAATGAATTTCAGAACAGGATAAGAACTGAATATTTTAATGTAACATAGGGACTGTTCATTATTTATAAGAGAGGAGGGGGTGGTGCAAAAAGGGGGAAGCTTGTTAAAGTTTTTTGGGTTTTTTTTTGTTTTTTTGGCTTTAGGAAGGGGCATATGAGATTAAATGGCTGTATTCTGTATTTATTTTACTGCAATTTTTTGTTTTTTGTCTTTGAAGTCATGTTTTCTTTAACAAGGTAATAATACATAAAATAGGTTCATTTTTTTTTATTTAGTTATTTTAACATTTTTTGGTGGTTTTTAAAGAAAAAGTGTTGGTGATTTAATTTAATTGGAAAAAAAAGATTTTTAAAGATTTTTTAAAAAGAAAATACATTTATTAAGAAAAAAATGCAATTTTCTTTTCTAAATTAAACATGTTTTGCAATATTTTTCTTTGAAAAAAAATTGTGATTTTTAAAGGAAACATTCCTTCCAAACCCACTGTAAAATCACCAAAATTTATAATATTTATCTCAACCAAAAACTGTGAAGACACAAACTTTCATTGGATTTTCAAATTGCTGACGGCCCTTGAATGCATCACGTGCTATTGCACAGGTTTGTGAAACAAAATTACATGACTCTTCCAAAATGTTTAGGGCATATTTAGTTCTACAAAACTTTTCCAGGCCTGAAAATTGCTATTTGCAATTTTTTATAACCGCACAAACCCTGAGACTTCTGCTCTACTGTAGCAGAGCAGAAGTCTCAGATAAATGTTGCACTTCTATGATTTATGGTAAAATATGCGGGACAGTTATAACATTTTAAAACTTCCTCATTGTTTCTATTTTGGTGGGTAAACTGGCAGCCAAGCATCATCCTGCTGATTGATTTCAAAACTTGGTAAATAAGCAGAAGTGTTTTCTGGATGCCGGCAGCAGAGCTGAGGGGGTTGTGCATCTGTCTGTCGGCTCCTCGGCGGCTCAGCAACAACCCGAAGCAGCGTCTCCATCATCACACTCCAGCGACTTCAATAACGCTCCACTGACAGTGACATCTCCCTCAGTGACTCCCTCGGTTTCACCCAAAAACTCGACGACGTCCCAGAAGAACACTGACAGACAAGTCCAGAAAACATGTCAGCGCTGCTTTTTTTCCTTTCTTTTAACTCCAAATCTACTTCTGCTGATTTTTTTTAGGATTATAAACCCCACGGAGTAAAATTAAACCTGAAACAGGATCCAGTTCTATGAGCTTCAGTGTAGCACAAGGTGAATTTATAATCATACACCTCAACCACTGTGTCAAAGGAAGCTATTTTTGTCAAAAAAAAGCCATCACCTCCTCTTTCTATGCTCATTATCTTCAGGGTACAACTGTCAAAGCATTACTGCAGAACGTGCTGCGCTTTCACAAAGTAAGAGTTTACGCTGGAGGATAGAGAGGCTGCAGAGGACGAGAGGACGGCGAAGAATGAGAGAGAGGAAAGGAAATGAGTCTGCGAGGCAACAAGGGGAGGAAAAACCCTGAATGCAGGGGTGGAAATCTCTCAACGGCTGACGCTGAATCAAAGACGAACAAATAAGAAGCGAGCCAGAGCAACAGCTCTGATGTGCACAAGAAAAGCAGATTATTGTTACAAACTATGATATATAGATTTACAGTCATTCAAGCCTATAAACAGTTTGAAAGTTTTAAGTCAGGACCTAGTTTTTGTTAGGTGACCTTGAGTATCCTAAAAGCACACATAAATAAAATGTATTATTATTTTTATTGTTATTATTATCTAGTTAATGAAAAATGTATCACTGACTAAAAAGTAAATGTTATATGGATAACATGAAAGTACAGATCCTGCCTTTTATTTTTTTTATTACTTTGATGATTGTCATATTACTTTACTGTTTTATTTTTGTCATCTATTTATTTATTTATTTATTATTTTTTAAATCTAATGAATTATTAATGTATTTCAGCTAATTATAATCTATAATCATTATTATTGTTCATTTTATTTTCTTTGTCTGTGGTAATGTGTGACTGTATTTTTTGTACATTCATGTACGTTTTAATATAAACTTGAAATTTTAATACAATATTGTAAAAAAAAAAAAAAAAAAAAAAAAATTAAAAAAAGAAAGAAAAGATTTTCTGGCTGCCAACTACCAATCCTAATTTCTAAAATTAATAATAATAATAATAATTAAAAAAACAAATTAAATAAATAGATAATAATAATAATAATTTTCTGTTCGTGTTTCAGTTAAACCCAGTCTTTATGCTGAGCTAAGCTAAACGCATCCTGACTGACCAACATCTCACTCTAAAAATAACAAATATCCATATTTCCCTAAATATTCCTAACTTCCTAACTACTCCTTTCTCTCTCCTCGTCACTGCAGCCGGCTGTTAGCGTCTCTCATAGACTTATAATTACAGTGAAGCTAGCAGAGAGGGTCAGCCTCCAACTGTTTGCAGGAATTCCTCATTAACAGACTCTCATCATGATTAATGAGGACGATTTGGACAGGTAGGTGAGGAGCCCACACACACACACACACACACACACACAGATACAACAGTGTGAGTGCTTGTCTCCTCTGGCAGACAGTAATGCCTCTAATGATGCTCATAATAAAATCTCTCCCACCCACTGTGAAGCAACACCTCGGAGGAGCAACACGTCGCGCTGTAAACATAAAGTCAGGTAATAGTCCTGTCTCCCGTTCGCCCTTTCACCCCGAGCAGCTTGTGGCCTAAAATATTTCATTTTGCTCCCGGGACAGCATTATTCTCACTGCATTCAGTGTGTAAAGGTGCCTCGCTATGAATGCTAATTATGCTCCAAATAAAAAAGGGCAATCAATTATCAAATCCTGAGGATGTTGTTGGAATAAAGCGCACACACGCAACACCGTGTTTGACAAATGGGTTCATTATCTTTCAGCTGAGCGGTCGCGCCGTGCAGGAGAGTAACATTTATGCATAATTTATGTTCACCTCAGCGGAGCCATTTGTACTAATCTGATGTATCGATATACGACAGGAGCTCCCGAATCTCCCTTCAAGAGCAAAACACTGGAGCTCAGCGATGATGGGATGTCAGCAGGGTCGTGACAGCAGTGTGAGACGTCCAAACGGCGGGACGTCGGGGACTGATGGGGAGACACCCTTGAGGACTCTTAAACTCACATTCAGACACAGAGGCTGAATCCAAACATCACTTTTCTGCAGACTCATGCAAAACGTTTGCATGATGTTAGAAAAAGTTGAATAATTATGTTTGTCTGACTAAAACTGATGATGCAGATTATTGGTGAAATGCTAAATTTCAGCCCCGATACTCAGCCAGGCCGATAATCCGTCAGCTTCTATGCATATGACAGAAGTGGTGCTCAGTCCAGATGTCCAGATGATGCTCATTTAGACTCACCCTGTCTGATCAGTGTTAAAGAACCTGACAAAAGATGTCCCTTCTTCTTTGAATGTGAGGCATCCAGCTTTCTGCTCTGAGCAGCAGATTAAACAGTGTGACAGACTGGAGGTCTGTGGGCACTGCAGGGCAACACGCCTTCCTCCCTCCCGCTGTCACAATATCGAATAAAGCCTAACGACCGTGGCTGGTTACACGAGTTACTCCTCAGGACCAACTGAGCAACAACCAAACCGGCGTCAACAGCAGGGAAACCCACAAGAAGCATCGCTCACAGGTCCGTCCATCCATCACAGAGCCGCAATTTGCTCCTGCAGCCCAGAATTTGACAGAGGAAACAACAATGCATGAAATGAATAACCAAAAATAATGAAGCCATTAAGGGCATGCCTGTTCCTCTGCCATGAAAAAACGCGCAATTTACCGAGCTCTCTTCAATCACCAAAGCTAACAGAGTGACAGTTGATAATGGTTTTAGGACTAAATTGGAGCAAAAAACAAACAATGTGTTGTGGGGTTTTGTCGCCTGCAGCGTGAGCGCTCCACAGCAACAATAAGAAACAATTTCCCAGCCTGTTGACAGAGATTAGAAACCCATTTTCCAACATCTCGTTAATAGATTTCTTTCTGCTTTTCAGTTTTATCTCGCGTTGCTGAACCTGGACAAACATTTTCTGATTTCCAGACGAGTCAAAGAGAATTTTCCGTCCACAAACGAGTCAAATAACCAGCCTCGTTTGTTTATCAGCAACACGCACAACAAAAAAAAATGTGTGAATGAGGAGATGAGTTAAAAATTCTCTGCAGTCAAAATGACGGAGCCAAAAGAGGATTAGGCCTGTCCCCTTCCTGCCATAACCTCGCTGTGCTCACAGAGTTACACATTTTCATTCAGTTGCACAGTTTACGCAGCATTACGCAGGATTAATGATGCGGGCTGACTGTTTTAGAGATGAATTTAACTGTGTCTGAACCTCTCTTGACCTATATCCTTAACTGGAGCAACGCAGCAGCGTCGTCCTGAAGGGAGACGCTTCATTAGTTTCGGGATGCTCGTGTGCGTGTTTCTCCTGCACACAGTGAAACTATGAAGACAGACGGGCATTTCACTAGCTCCAAATGTCGCTCTAATGCTAAAAAAGGGCAGAGAAAACACAAATATTCCCAAACTTTAACATTCCCAATGCGACAATCAAAATCAAATCTCTGGACCAAAATGAAAATGAGATGGAACTAATGAGCATGTCAGTAAGTTTTACATACACTAGATAGAAGAAAAACTAAACAATTTAAGTAGATTTGCTTCTGAAATTAACTAAATACTGATTATGCATCTTGGAAAACCGAATGTGCATAATCAGATTTTCATAAAATGTGCTGTAACTACAGATTAAATAATAAAAATCAGTGAAAATAAAAGGTTTGGAGTGAATGAGTCCACTATGGTCTATATGTGAATGTCATCATCCTGCTGTGGCTGCACCTGTTGCTCTATGGTTTTTTGTTGGTTTTTTTTTTATTTATTAACAGTTCTTGAATGACACATTAAACTTTTTTGTGGTTTGACCTTTCGTTCACATGACAACGGTGTTTTGGAGACCTGAAAACTCAAATTTTTGAACCCAGGTTCCCTTTTGAAAACGCTGCCACATCTGTCGCCGTGTAAACTGGCAATGTGCTGATCCTGTGAGAACGATGACGTCATGGCGAGTGGGAGGACAACAACAACAACAACAATGGCGGACTGCTGAGTTGTATTTGTGCTGCTGACTCTACTGAGTTTATTTACGCTGTCCGTTCTCGTGTGTGCGTTCGCCAACGTCTTCTAGTATGTTCATATTCATCGCTCTGTGGAACAACACCTTGCAGATGCATGTGTTCGTCTCTGGTTTGTCATTACAAAGTTAAACCACCAACTACTGGCCTGGCGTGCATAATGCAGCGTTTTCCGATCTGTGTGCACAACGATCGTTCTTACAACGTTATCATATCAACCCAAAGGAAAGAATTTTGCGCTTTTAGTAGGGCCGTTCCCGCCAAACGTGGCCTTAGAGCAGCTACACTTAGATCCCCAAAAACAGGAGTACATCATCAAATTTGATGTATGCAGACTGAATCGCAGGCTACAACGTACATCCATCCTTGTCAACACGCAAAAACAAAACATCGTCAGCGTGCGTCATCCCTCTGCACCGCTGTAGGGATGAGACGTGCCGGCATGAAGTGCTGCCGCGATGTCACCGTTCTCACAGGATCCGTGCATTAACATGGCGACAGATGGGGTGGCGTTTCGAAAGTTTGCATTTTCAGGCTCCCAAAGTGCTGTCATTTGAGCAAAAGGCCAAACCACAACAAAAGTTTAAGGTTACATGCAAAAACCGTTGCCCTGCAAATGGCCCCTAAACTTATAATGTCACAGTCTGCAGGAGGCTTTTATTAACGTGTACACGATGTAACTTTGCTGCCTCCTTAGGTTAAATAGAGGTTAAATAAAACAATAAATTATAATTATCATAATAATTACACCTGGCAACACTGCAAACTGTCTAAAACATTTGGTTTGTGTTGCTGAGTGAGTCTGCGGGCCATAAGGATCCTGCAACCTTCAACACAAACCAGGTGATGCGAGCTGCCAAGGTCATGGAGGGAATTTCACCAATTACCTGTGTGGCCGGCGGTGCGGCGTCGTGTTGGAGCCTCTACCCTCTAAATATGACTAATTGCCCCTGCTGTTCTGCTTCTTATGATACAGGTTAGAACTCATTACCGGGATGTTACGCCTCGCTGGGCTCTGGTGCTCCGGCTCTCAGGCACACAAGGGGAAATAAACAACCACCTGGCCTTACACACACACACACCAAAACACACACATTTTGATGTTTTATACACGTACAAATAATTGGTTGGTTTTATCTGTTAAAGTGCATTACAGATTTTGTTTTGTCCCTTCGAGCTCCACGTTTCCAGTCATTTTTTTGGGTAAATGTCCTCCAGGGGATTTCTGATACCTCTGCCAAGTCCACTCTGTTGGGCATTAGCTGCAGTAATACCTTTTTCATTGATTTGTATCAGCGCCTCTGCCTGCAGTCTGAGTGTGGGCGAGTGAGGTACAAGATAGCTTGACACAAAATCCTTTCGGTGTGCCAGCGCCGACGGTTACTGCCGTCAGCCAAGCAAAACAAACAGGTTATAGTGCACTTACGCCGCGGCGGCAAATGCATGCTTTATAATGAACCTGGAGCGAGATATTTAGGAAGTGACAGGCTGCAGATCAACCTGTTTTCTTGATCTGACGGGACCTTTTGAACCGTGACAGTGATTCTTTATTTATGGTTATGCAACAATTACTTGATCCGAATTGCCAAAGGTGCAGTGTTGACACATGAAGTGACTTTCAGTTACGAGCTGAAGGGCGGGGTTGACAAATAGACATAACAACACCTATTGAGATCGAAGCTGCAGCTACACCTCTTCAGCTGCAAGTGTGATATCACCCTGCAGGCTCAAAAACACCAGCCACTTTCTGACAGAAAACTGCCATTCACTCGTGCAGGTTTCACCGAAAGATAGGATCAAGTTGCTCTCATCATAAAAGCATCATATAGAGCTTGTTTTTAAACTACGGGAGCTAAAATGGGTCATGTACTTTTTTTAACTTCATTTTCCGAAGCCTCAGGTCCCGACTGAGATTAACAAACTCTAGATTTATCCGTAACATCGAGCCTCGCAGGGGAAACGCTGATAACAAATAAATCACATAAACCTAAGCACATTAATCTAAAGCATTCTTACATTTGCGTACTATCTGATGCAGCTTCGTGCAGTCGGGATTTACGAGGATTAATCACTTCTACATTCAGCCACCGTGACGTGTCACCATGTTTAAATGGTACACTATGTGAGGCACTAAATAGGACTTCCAGGATTAAAAAAAAAAAAAAGCTTTTCTGCAGCTTGACACCAAACAGCAAGTCATTTCGTCTCTGAGCATTTAACCTATAATTTCCTGTTGTGTTACAATCCTTTTCACAATAATCAGGTAAAGCTTGTTTCGTCAGGGGCGCAGCTAGAAGTTGTGGGTCCCGTGTACAAGAGGGGACCGTCCTCCCCCTTCCCCTGCCCAGAAAAGACTTGAGTCACGTTCCCAGCTTATGGTCTCCACCCATAAGACCCACGTGAATCCCAACTAGTAGCCCATGTAATTTCATACCTTTCTGAAATTTCACTGACGTACACAGACAGTGAGTTCACCACTTACAACCAGCTTTTCAGACGAATAAATATACATGAGGAACCCACTAAGTGTTAAGTAAAGAAATATTCTCACAGTTATTTTCCTTATTAAACAGAAAAATTATTGAATTTCTCTCAGTCACAGAAGACTGGCGAGGCTTGATCGCCTCGTTAACTCATCATCAAACACACTTCATTCAAACTCTACAGAAACAAACTAAAACTCACCTAAGCCATCTTTGTTACACTTGTTAGTAAATCCACAGTTCCAGCAATCACCAGGTCTAGTTTTGTCAAATTAAATCCTTAATTCACCAAGTTAGATGACAAAAAAATTGCCATTATTTCCCAGTCTCTCGCTGCCTGCTGGTCGCCGGCTGTTTACGGTCCTGTAATGTCTTCCTCCACCACTAGGTGTCACTGTGTCTTTCAGCTCAGCTGCCTGTTCCACCAGTAGAGACCGGAGACTGAGCTCTGGTGGTGCATGCTGTGCACTACATACAATGAGTTTAATAGAAAAATGAGTGCCTGTAATTATGTGGTTACTGAAAAACATACCTTCAGGATTTCTAAATACTCTGGTATATAGTACAACGGAGCACCGGACTAATTAGTAACTAACTAATTATTAATTATTAGTTAGTTACTGGTTGATGTCGCGACTATCGAAAGAAAAAATAACCAAAACTGACATAGAAACATCTGTATAACTACAAGGACACATTCCAAAACAACTGTCTAACTGCTCACAGCCTGAACTACTGAGTCAAATTTCTGTTTACAAGCAATAAAGAGCTGCAACAATAGATGAGAAAAGTCAGAAAAAGATACTTAAATGCATAATGTTTATAGGACTTCCCCTTTAACCCTTTGAAACCTGAGTAAAAGGGCAGGATTTCTGTCAAAGACGTGAAGATGCATCTAGTATGTGTGTATGTATATATAAAATACTTCCTCCTTCTTTTCACACATGCTAATAAAGGCCACTTTGTGAATGGAATTTGTTATGTATGTTGATATTTTATTTTTAATGTTCAAAATAAAGACATAAATCATTTGTTTAGGCCTAAATGTATTTTTCTGGACATTTTTCCTTTTTTTTTAAAATTCTAATAATTTCTCTCTCTTTCTCTCTTAAAAACTAATTTTTAGTTCATTCTCTTGTCACAATTTCTTGCAATTTTTGCCCAGCTGCTCACTGCCTTTTTAGCCATGTTTTTCAAAAATAAATCAATTTGCTCGGGTTTTGGGGGTTTAAATGCATGTGAAAAGGTGCCTGAAGGCAGCACAAGAAAGTTGTTCCAGGTTTCAAAGGGTTAACCACTGAATTTAGAGCCCAAATGTTTGTCTATCAATGATGACATACTCCCCTGATTAACCCTTAAACACCTGAACTGTCATCAGTTCACTTGTGCTGCTACCAGATGCCTTTTACAAGCATCAAAACCTCTGAAAGAAAGGCAGCAACTTGGCATAAGGCGCCCTGCAAACTGCAAGAAATTAAGAAAAGATGACAAGAAAATGACCTGAAAATCTGTTGTTTTTTTCTTTTTGTTGTTGACTTTTTTAAAGGAGAGATGAAATCATTAACTGTATTAAAAAATAGATAAAAAATTGTTCTTGTTTTTTATACCTTTTTTGTGCACATTTTCAGGTCTTTTTCATTTATTTATTTACAAATTGTGTACTGATTCTGAGTAATTTCTTGTCATGTTGCTCACTGCCTTCTCCCAATGTTTTTCGAGAAAACAAACAAACAAACAAAACATTTGCTCGGGTTTTAAAGGATTAAAAGAGCGAAACATGTCAGTGCAGACATGCCAGTGATCATGGGTGATGTGTGCCCTGCCTCCCCGCTGCAGGCTGCCCGGTGGCCGCCCTGTGTCCGCGGCCAGCAGCAGCAGCAGCAGCAGCAGCAGCCCCGCTCCTTGGGTACCATGCCCGCTCCCTCCTCATCTGTGTGCGGATACGCTCCTCCCCTGCTGGGCTCAATCAATCACACAACGCTCCACACTGCAAAACTGTGACCTCCACTGACAGTTAACGCTTTGTGCAAATCAAACCAGCTGAGCAGCAAAAGCCCCGTCCAGTGAATGACTGGAAAAGCCGAACGCAGCCGATAGACCCCTGCTTCATCTGTCTCCACTCACAGCCAAAAACAAACCATCATGTCGCACACATAAACGCGTTTCACAAAAATCAGCTCTTACCTGCCCACTGTTTGGTTGGCGAGCTGTCTCATTCGGTTGAACTGCTTCTTCATCTTGTGTTTTTCTGCGTT
Organism: Plectropomus leopardus; assembly: GCF_008729295.1. NCBI lineage: Eukaryota > Metazoa > Chordata > Actinopteri > Perciformes > Serranidae > Plectropomus > Plectropomus leopardus. The sequence continues at coordinate 3,459,635 of NC_056481.1, forward strand.
ACCAGCGGGCGGTAGAGCCTCTCCACAGATCTCATTGATAAGAAGAAAGTCAGATCTCCGCGCTGGTCTACGGCACACGGGGAGGGTCAGTCTTTAAACATCCAGTTTTTAACATCCGCTGTCGGGAAAACGTTGAGCTAAAATCTCCTCATTTTAGCTGATGTGTGTGTCTCTTGTCATCCGCTCCGCTCCGCCGCTCCAGAGATGCTGGACCGATTCCTCCTCTCTCCCCCAACACTGACAGCCCGCTGGCGACACGACGTCCCCCACCGGTGCACTGTGGGAAATGTAGTTTAGTTAGATCTCCTCTCCATAGAGCCACATAGGGGAATTTCAGCCTTTTAACCCTTTGAAACCTGGGTTTGTTTACGTGACTTCTTTCAAAACATTGGGAAAAAGACAATGATCAACATAAAAAGATATATGTAGCCTACATGTATACGTGTATGCCGATATGTATATTATCTTGTACAACTGTAGCCTATATTTTGAAAACTCAATAAAGAGAGTTAAAAAAAAAAAAGTTAAAAATAAAATACATTTTAAAAAAACAGATAAAAAGACTTGGAAAAGGTGCATAAAAATGTAATAATTCATTAACTACATTTTAAATATGTATTTATAATTATTATAAATCTACTTTTTCGTAGCCTATTTCTTTTTTCCCCTGACATTTTCAAAAATAATTTAATCATCATTATAGTCATTGTCATGATCATCGTTAATAAATCTTTTTTTTTTTTTTTTGCAATTTGTGAAACATTTCCTACCTGAAAATTAACAATAAATGAATAAATAAATAAACAAAGTACAAAAATAACTTTCTTTTAAAGAAAAAAAAGAAAAAGAATAAAGCAAACAAGAAATGACTTGAAAAGTGAAAATACATTTTTAAAAAAGAAAGAAAAAACACAAGAAAATTACTTTAAAAAAGTGCAGAAATTTAAAAAAATAATAATTTTTGTAACATAATTTTAAATATATTTTTGATGATTTTCAAATAATTCCTCACCCTTTTCAAAACTATTTCATAATAATAATAATAATAATAGTAATTTTCAGGTCTTTTTCTACATCACCTTATACTAATTTCTTGCAACATGCAGGACATTTCTTGTCAAGTTAGTCTGTGCCTGTTTTCCAATGTTTCTGATGGAAATAAAACCAATTTGCTTTGGCTTCAAAAGGTTAATGCCCCTGCTGTAAAGTGTAAACTACAGCTCTACTGGATGTGATATTTGGTGCAGTTAAACAGTTTGTGCAGGTAAACAGCGCCACCTTGTGGCTGTTAACTCTCAGTAACGTTAAATCTGTAAAATAAAGTGATGACAAAACTGACTTCACACCAGTGATGCTCCATAATGATTATTTCAGCAAAAACCGATCATTTCTTTTTGTTTGTTTTTCATTACCTGAGGGTATGGAAAGCTGAGGTGTGGTGAGTACAGATCAATTGAATGCACAGTTTAACAAACCAACATATTTAATATGCTTAATGTCAGTTTTTAGAGTAGATCTTGGAGTAACTATCACAGTCAAGTAAATCAAGTGGCCTAAAAAGTACATTTGCCTGAAATACATAATAAAGTACAACTTTATGTAGCATAAAATGAAAACTATCAAAGAATACTATTGTTTTTGGTTTTTTTTATTAGAAGTCTTTAAGATTTTGCAGCATATCTGTGTGAAATCTTCATGCAATCTGGGCTGTCCGGACAATCAGTGTTGTCCAAAAATACAGTTATAAAGCACAGATAATAGTTAAAGTCCAACACCGCAAACACTATTTGTTTATAGCTTTAGGCTTCAGGATAAATCTGGTATAAATCTGCATTTTCTTGCCCATGTCGCTTTGGTCACCCATCATTGTAATAATTACTCAAGTCTTATTTGTTAACAGCACCATGTAGCACACCATCTACAATTTGTTGTCACTTTAATAGCCACAAACAACTGAAATTATATAAATTAATAAAGTAAATGTATGTGAAATGTTGCATATAAAAATAAAGTTAAAAACACAAGTGAGCCAACACGAATAAAGAGTTTTTTTTTCAGTTAACAGTCCACTCATATGACTGTGGCGGTACATAAAAACAGATTTAAACATTTGTCAGAAGTGGGTGCTCAGTGTGCAACAAAGTTGTTTTAAAAGATTTGTGAGATTTTGAATGTCTCTAAGAAATACTGTCGCCAGCAAGAATATAAATACTGCAGTAATATGAAGGGGGAAAAACAGGCTAGTTTAACAAATACTGCTGGCATAGTTCACAATGTACTGCCTTATTACAGTATCATATTGTGAGTTTTTCTTAATAAGAAATTGTATATATCTTAAATTACTGATATGAAGCTATTGCAAAGGTTTATTTTTTCAGTGAACATGTCTTCACCACAATTTCAGCTTGATGTTTCTCTTGAATGTATTTATGATCAGTTTCGGCAAAACTTTTCCCACAAGTGTGGCAATTACGTGATTTTTACTTGTGTACGTTTTTATGTGTTTTGACCATGAACTGAAAAGTATGAAAGAAAAAAAAACACGTACTGGATGATATCTTCAGGACTGCAGCTCTCGCAGGTCCTCCACTGAGACTGAGGCTGCTCCTCAAGAGTGAGCGTTTTTAAAGGAGAGGTGGAGGCTTCGGATCAATAACTTCATTGATACCCACACTTGCAGATAAATTGGAGTCACTTTGTCCACGTGAGTCTTCTGCATACAAGCCTTCTCATATTTTGCAGTCCTTTTCTTCTTTCTTCCCCACAGCTAAAACAACCGACCTGTTCAACAACCGGAAGCAGTTTTCCTGACAGAGAGAGAACCCGAAAGTTTGAAACACCTGTGAGTCAACGGGTTGGACCCGTGTTCGTACGCATGCGCATATGCGCTGGGGGGACGTAGCCCAATAATTATTTTATTTTAGAATTAATCAGGATTCACATGCTGTGGGGTGGGGGCAAACTCATCCATCAAATTAAGCCTTTGATTTGACAGAAAGTATGTTCTTTACTTTTTGTTTTGTATAAAATCAATGTTGCTGTAATTCCCAGACTGTGATAATAATATACTTTGCACCTTGTATTTTGTCATCTAAAAACATAGTGGCATAATGACAACAAAGGGCATTTAAAGGATTAAAATTCAGAAAATTGATGAACATTTGATAGGTATGATTGGGATTGAATAAATAAATGAAGGTAGAAAATAATATTAATGTATAATATTTTTTCAAAGCTTCATTCTGAAAAGCGCATTTGGTGCAGAGGACGATACGAGTGTGTGTATTATTAAAGTGGGCCCTGAGGTTTAAATAAGCATCGGAAAATGTCCAAATTCATAATTATAATACAACAATAAAAATAGGTCTAAATTGTAATTTTTTAAAATAAATTTCTTTATTAACAAATGTAAGTTTACATATGTTTCACAAACATTCATGCTTGTTTACACTGTGCTGGTCCTTACATATCGCTTTACATAAATGTCTCATCATAACGCAGTAAAAAAGAAAAGAGAGAGAGACAGACTTCATTACTCATACTTTTTTTTTCCATATTTTAACCCCCTCTTTCTCCCTCCGTACCTCAGAACAGGACAGTAGTAATCAGAAATAATTTAGAGTATAAAACAAATATTAATTAACGAGAAAGAATTAGATTTTTAAAATAACAATCACAACAATAACAATAATAATAAATAAAACAAAGCAAAAACACCATTTATGATGTCAGCATGGTAAGCTTTAAGGAGTTAAATGTGTTAGGAAGGGTTGCCATTTGTCAAAGCACCTCTCTGAGTTTGCTTTCAGGTCCTCTGATCAATAAAATGATCAATAAAAATGTAATATTTACATATCTGCCGTGTGTAGTTCCACTCTACTGCCACAGGAGGCGCCCGCGTGCCCACATTAAATACCGCGACTGTCACCAGAATAAGAGGCGCTGCCGGAGTTTACCTGGAGTTCACTTGTTGAATGACAACAGACGGAAGTTTATTCTTTATTTTACACTTTATTTCTCCGCTTGGGAACAACTTACCGCATCTCGGTGCGCAGAGTCGCAGCTTTTCTGACTCCCGATCGGCCGCCTCGCCCCGGAAAAAATGCGGGACCGGACGAAAGAATTGGGAAATGTGAGTGTTAAAGTTACCGTGCTAACGTTAGCATTAGCGCGCTAGCCTGCTAACACTGAAGTTAAGTCGAGTAACGGCCGCTAACAGAAGAAGAGTTTAGCCGTGACAACTCTAACGGACAAAGTACACACATTAAAGTGATTAAAAATATAATTAAGTGGCCGTCTGAGTGTCTGATAGTTAACTTTAGAGACATGTTATTCACAGCTTCCGTTTCAGCCCCGTCAGGCCGGACAGACAGGGACAGACAGAGACAGACGGGGACAGACGGGGACAGACAGGGACAGACGGGCTCATTAACAAGTGTGTTTTTGTGCCTTAAAATGGACATATCTGTGTCCTTTTATTTATATTTTTGTGTCCTGACTTGCAGAATGCAGAGACTTCAGACGAGGACGAGGAGAGCAGAGCTCTGATGATCAAACCTGGAGCCTCTTCAGCCAAAGAGGAGAAGGACAATGAAGCTTTCTTCAAAAAGGTTTGCATTAATGTCGATATTAACCCTTTGGGATAATCCGAGGAAACTTGAGGAGGAGATGAAGTTTATTTTTTAATTAAAAAAAAAAAAAAAAAAAATGCATGAGGGGGGAAGGTAGTCAGCAACTTGGCGTGAAATGTTCCGTAAATGACGATTTCTTTAATATATAAAAGAGAAAGGGGGGGGTATTAGAAAGTTATCAAATTAGCTATATATATATATATATATATATATATATATATATATATATATATAACAATTATTATTACTATGTAATAAAAGCTTCAGATAAATATGTTTTATTGTTTATACTTTTTTATTTTAAGTTAAGTTAGTACATTTTTTCAGGTTAATTCCTGTTTTTGTTCTTTTTATAGTAAAAACAATACCAAGTAATGATCGTGTCTGTGAATTAACCAAAGCAGGAACACTGTCGAACAATCATCTAGCATACACATTTAAAATGAACTAAGTGCTCAAATCTGTCCAATTTTATGACAAATATCATCAGCTAATTTGTCTTTTTTCCTTAAATTGTAGTTGAATCTGCAAAACTCTTATTTTTTAGGAGCAGAGGGTTTTGCTTGCATTGCTTCATGTTTCTGTTTGTTAAACTGTGGAAAAGGTAAAAACCAGCAGAGGATTTTGTCTGATACTTTGCCGCTTTCTACATTTTGTTTTGTAAACACCTCAGACTTTGCTAATCCCAGCGTCCTCGTGCTGGGCTGCAGCGTGCACGTGGAAGAGACATAAACTGGAAGAGGATGAAACTCCAGCAACACCTGTAGTATTTAATCAACTTTTTCATCCTTTATGAGGCTGATCCCCTCAAAAAGGCCACATGCCCAAACATGTTGGTTTTGCAGTTTTAAACACTGCGAGTGTCGAGCTCTCCTCGTCACGAGCTTCTATGAACAAGGGCCGACTGTTATTGACAAAAATACCAAAAACTCACTGTTTACACTTTCTCAAATGTTAATATTTGCTAGTTTTCTTAATCCTCTGTGATAGCAATTTGAATATATCGCCTCCATTGTTTTACTTTTTTCACAGTTCTTTAACATTTAACAGACTAAATTATTTATGATTAAAAAAAACATAATACTGTTATTTTTATGATTAATCACTTTAGATTTATGTTCTGTTTAATTATTTTAATCATCTTTTTATAAACTTGAATTGTTTAATTACCAAAAATAAGCAAAAATGCTTGCTGCAAGTTAACAGAGCCAAATGTGTCATCCTAAAACTGCTTATTTAGTCCCACCAGCAGTCCACTACTCAAAGATAATCAATGAACGTGATATAAAACAGAGAAAAACAGATCTTTTTTCGTCTTTTAAAACCTTAACCCAGAGCATGTTTGTCATTTTACGACGACGATAAACGAGTTAAATATTTAACAAACTTCCTGTTGATTTGTTTTCTGTTAAATATCAAATTGATTAAGCTACAAAAAATGCAACTGTTGACCACATTTCTGCTTTAAAAACCCAAAAACTCAATTTTTTTCCCCAAATTTAAGGTGCAAGAAATCCACGAGGGGCTGCAGAGCCTCAGGAGAATGGTGTCTAACCTGGAGAACAAGCAGAAGACTGTGCTGGGCGTGGCGCTGCCGGAGGAGGGTCAGTGTGTTCGCGTAGACTCTCAGTGGATCCAGATTTGAAAATGTTGATCATCGATTACAAAACAAGCCTACCGAGTGTTTGAAACTGGATAAACTAGTCGAAAACATCTTTTTCCATTCAGTAGTAACTATAAACGTCTGCAGCTGATTTGTAGATGCTAAATGAATCTAGATTTTTCTGTCTGATGTTGTTTTTATTGGATCAGGTATGAAGAAAGAGCTCCAGACTCTTCGAGAGGAGATTAAAACGCTGGCGACTAAAATCCAGAGACAGCTGAAGAGTGAGTACTGGACGAGAAAAAGTGAACACGAGGATTTATTTTAGTTTGGGCTCAGTTTATCAGTTATCTCTCTACAGGTATTGAACCGAAGAAGGGAGAGGAGGATGGAAAATATGTGCCCATAAACACTCGGATGCAGCGGACTCAGGTGCACCTTTAAATTTCGGCTTTTACAAGGACATAACTTTTATATTTCTGCAGCTGCATGAAGCTGTTTTATCCTGTTGTTGTTAAATAAACCATAGATATAGAAATGGAGAAATGGAGATACCTCGTTTTCGGCTGCTCTAAGCTCGCCATGATGCGTCTGCGCTGGCGCCAAATCGCGGAGGTCGAGAGCCATTAATAAACAAATCTATGTGTATTAAGAGATGCAGATTTAAGTACAAAATCGACTGAAACTCGATTTATATGAAATTAGTTTTGTCGATTATGAAGTGAAATCTGCATTTCTCCAAACACATTAGGGGTCGACTGATTATTAGTACTTAATGAGACCGAAAAACGATATTTGGAACTGATATGCATTTACAATTAATAAATTAATTACTTAATCGGCCCCGATAATCATCCGAGCTGATAATCTGTCGGCCCCTGATACACGTTTGTTTACAAATGTTGTTTACCTTTTTTTTTTTTTTTACCTCTCCATTAAAGCGCCCGCGCAGACGCACGTCAAACTGCGATATCTGCATTTCTATATCTAAACTATAAACAGCAGTAAAGTCAAACTGTTCCCCGGTCTGCAGCACGACGTGTTGTCGAAGGAGTTCGTGGAGCTGATGGGTCACTGCAACACCATCCAGGCTCAGTACCGAGACCGAAACGTGGAGAGGATACAGAGGCAACTGAAAATCAGTGAGTGCATAAAGATGCCGCTTTGATTTCGGTTTGTGGTCGTCTTGACTCATTTCCTCCTCCGCTGCTGTCGCTTGTCATTAACCGCATGCCTTTTTCTTTCATTTTCTGTTACTGTAATTCCCCTTATTTAACTTCTCGAAGCACTCTATCACGATTCGATATTTGGTTTATTTTAACTTCACCTTTTAAGACATATTTTATCTTATTAGTTATTTTACAACATTATCACGAATGATGTGTTTGTACAGCTGCTTCCACTGACGGCTGATCGCAGGAGCAGTTACAGTTGGTGACAAACACGTGAATATTCTCTTATATTTGCTTACGGCTACATTACAGTGAATCCGAAATCACCGGCTCTCGTCTGAGTCCTCGAGGAGATCAGTTATTAGAAAAATGGGGAATAGTTTATTTTCACTTTGAGACCAGTCTGAGTCATGAGTGAATATTTTGATCATTAGTTTCACTTCCTCCACAGTTTATACGACCAGCTCTGGTTGTCAACCACAGAATCATAATTTTAATAACCTAAATCTTTTCAGATGGAGCTCTCTGCAGAGAAAATGTTCGATTTTTTTCATGACAGGAAAAAGGTTGAGAAGCACAGTTATGAACTGTTCACTTAAATGTAATAAATGGTTTCTGACAGTGTTCTCAACCTTTTTTTTAATGCTCGTTTACTGCTTTGAAATGCTAGATTATAATTGCAGCTCTTCATTGTGATTTTTGTATATTTTTCACTTTAACTAAAAATAAAAAAGGATTTTTCTCTTCGATCTCAGCATCGAGCGAGTTTTTGTATTTGCATTTTGAGCGTTTTTCCTGCAAACAGTCGCTCTAATGTACTTTTTTTTTCAGCTGGGACCAACGTGACAGACCAAGAGCTGGACGCGATGCTCGAGAGCGGCCAGACGGACGTTTTCACCCAAAATGTGAGTGCACGTAAGATGTCGTTCACCGCAGACGTAAAAAACACGTTTACAGCTGCAGGTGTTTTTCTCGCGGTGACTTTAAGTGTCGTGTGTGAAATGATGACAGATCTGCTCTGCTGTCGTCTCTCTAATCGCTCAAACTGGACGACAGATTTGGTAAGCAAATTTAAAAACGTGCAGCCCCTCCTGCTGTTCTTAGTGTTTTTAGAAGCTCGTAGTTTGAAGAATCCTGATGTGCACTCGGTCAGTAAAAGTAGTGGAAAGTATCTAAGTGATTTTATTTTCTGCTACTTTATAGATGTACTCCACAAAATTTCAAAGTGAAATATTCAACTTTTTAATCCACTAAATGTGTGTAACAGCTGTTTTTACTAAACAGAATAAAATTGTATATAAAAACGTGACGTTAAAGGTCTTTGTTAAGGGTCTTTGTCCTGTTTAATGGTTTTTTTTCTTAATTTGGTGAATCATACGTGGAGAAAATCTAAATAAAATCTTACAAAAAAATTATATATAAAAAAGTTTTTGGTAAAGGTCAAGTGTCTTGAGATTTAGGGGAATTAGTGGCATCTTGTGGTGAGATTACAACCAGCAACTTCTCCCTGCAATAATTCCCTCAGTGTTTTAAGAGTTTTAGGTGTGTTTTTTAAATTATCAGCAAAGGTCTCTTCCTCTAAAAATAAATAAATAAATAAATAACCAGAGCCAGTACTTGCTAATGAGCGCTCACCTATTTTCTCTGATTCCCCAAATTTCTGAAAACAAATAAACCCGATAATTTAAACTCTCAACAAAAACACAGAATGAAGCAGTCAGGGTTCCTGCAGCGCACGGCAAGTTGGATTTAAGACTTTTTAAGTCTTAACAGTTTTAAAAAGTTTACAGTTTTTATTTAACGAACATATTATCAGAAAAATCTGGCATTTCTTGCTGATTTTCTTTGCAAATTTGTGTTTCTCAATCTGCATGTGAGATTCCACTGTTTTGGTTTCCGTCACGAGTTAAATAGAAGAAATTTATTCAATTATTTAACAAAAAAAATAAATGTTTCCAGTTATTTTGAGGTTTTACGAAACGTCAGAAAAAATCCATTTTCTTAAATCCTGTTCCCCATTTATGAGCATTTTTAAGACTTTTGAAAGTGAAACTGAGGATTTATTTCAAGATCGAGGATTTTAATGCTTTTTAAGACTTTTTAAGGATCAGCAGCGACCTTGGAGGCAGTTTCATGCTCTCCGACACTTTTTTTTTTAAAACTAAGCACCTGCTAATGTTGGCTCACCTGTTTTTTGTCGGTGATCCAGATTTTCAGGAGGTTTTTTATCGGGACCAGAATGATCCGCAGAGATCTCTTCTCTCTGAAAGAAACAGACCAGCTTATTTAAAGTGGTAAAAACAAGGAAAAGTCAGAGCAACAAAATATGAAAACATAATAAAAGATACAGATGTGCAATAAAAGAGTAAAGAGATAAGATATAATAAATGTAATAAAAATCACCATTAAAAAATAGCAAATATGCCGACAGCAGTTGCATTTAAAAAAAAAAAAAAAAAAAAGCAGCCTACTACAGTAGTTTGGTGTTTGGTTTGTCCGTTCAGGGCCACTGTAGAAACATGGCACACACAATAATTCTTATTTTCAGGTGATTATACACCAAAGAAAAAACACTTATTATTATTTTTTATTCAGTTTATGCCAATATATCCCCCTAAATCCCACACAGGGGACCTTTAAAGACTGAGCTCGGCCCCAGAATCAGCTGCTGGTCCCTCAGAGGGCCCCGAACCTTTAGTTGGGAAACTTAAAACTATTTTAAAATGCTTGTTTATCAGTAAAAGGGGGCGGTTTACTGCAAAATGAATACTTTTGATACTTAAAGTACATTTTGTGATGATACTTTTGCACTTTTTTACATCGACGTACGAATGAATTTCGGCACTTTTTGCAGCACTAATCACAGATGAAACCTCATGACTTGTTCGTAACGCAGCTGATACATTTCTGCACTGTGGCGTTCAGATCCTGATCGACGCTCAAGCTACAAAACAGGCTCTGAACGAGATCGAGTCCCGACACGACGAGATCATGAAGCTGGAGAGGAGCATCAGAGACCTGCACGACATGTTCCAGTACCTCGCCATGGAGGTGGAGGCCCAGGTAACGCGCGCTCACAGAGTCTGAGGTTTCGTTTTCTGGGGGGCTGGAGGGGTGTCTGATGGTGGTGTTGACGCCTCCTGCAGGGGGAGATGGTGAACCGGATCGAAAACAACATCAAACAGTCTTCTGACTACGTGGAGAAAGCGAAGGAGAACACAGAGAAAGCGGTCACGTATCAGCAAAGAGCGCGCAAGGTACGACGCCGTTTCACACGCCACACGAAATAGAAACTTTAACTTCCCTGATTAGTTTTGCTCGGATGCTAATTGATCCGTTTGTCTTTTCTCCGATGCAGAAAAAGATGTGGATAGCGTTATGTTTGGCGATCCTCATCTTCATCTTAGTCCTCTCACTGGTCATCACCTTC